>NC_091443.1:42106706-42291380 GCF_964237555.1 Oryctolagus cuniculus | reverse complement strand
TTATAACTAGGCTTCACTTCACAAAAGCAAACAAAAGATGACTCTATAGTCTTTGTCGTTGTCTTAAAGGTCTCTGCTTCCATCTATTGCACCAATATCTCAACAGCATTTATAATCCTTTGTATTTTATTGCTGTTGCCCTCAAAACCAATTACTAATTATTATAGACTCACTACTCTCTTCTGAAAATCTTCTGAATTGTGGTGCTTGCATAATGATGTTATGTGGGAGTCATGGAAACTCTTTTGTTATTAAGATGACGGCCAAGAAGATTATTCCAGTAGGGGAATATAGTATTAGAGTTAAGAAGGGGATGGGGGATAGAGAGAAGAGAAAGCACGGAGGCAGGGTAGGTACATATAAAGTAAGTTCAACACAGTGGTGTTTTAGGAAAGCAAGTACTACATCAGAGGATGTTGTTCAGGCAATTGGGTCCTGTTTAATCCCCTTCCCGAGTGGGTATAGAAAAGCTGCCTTCCCTCCCTCTGTCCCATGGAGATTGTTGGTTCTTGTGAACTTGAGCTTGGCCGCCTCATCAGGATTCATGTTTCTTTAGATTATTTGTTAGCCTATGCACTAATAGCAATTTCAGAATGGTTACTCCATCCTCTATTTTGCCTTAGTTGAATGGAGAAATTCCTGCATGGGTATCAGGAGTATTGACTAGAAGATACATGAATCCATTTGTGATCATTTCATTGACATGTATAAAGGAAAATGACATGTAACATCTATGTGAAACTACCTTCAAAATTTGTCCCCCCAGTGATTACCCAATTATAAAAGGAGCCCCCGACTCATATTTGACCATACCATGTTTTCATTTGTTGTATTCTCTTGTTAAAAACTTCCATTTGTTATCATATTAACATAGGGAACAGTTGGGAAAAATCAGATTATATTCTCCCGAAGTGTGCAGTGCTAGCCATCTACCAAGCCCAGGCAGGCTGTTCCCTAAGCAGTAGTGAGCTGGAAGTGCACACTCTCCCTCTCCGGGGTGTCTGTCCTCCCATTCCCATCAGGGCCTCTTCAGACATTGCCATTCCCTGTGTTAACCCTGAAAGGCCTTGAGTTTGCCACCCCTGCCCTAACTCTCCATCACAGTCACTTATTGAGAGAAAAAAAAAAACAAAACTGTAAGTGTTGCTCACCTTCTGGAATACTATTTGATCACACATACATACACTCAAACTCAAAGCAAAATACTACACTTGAACCTCTTCCCCTGGGAACACATTGGGGCGGAAACATGTCAAAAAGCTTATTTCTGTTGACACAGCTGACTTAAATGGTCTTTGATAAATACGTTTTGTTAAGTAAAGGGGGGGGGCTAAAAATCTTATCTAAGCTGTTAACCTGGAACCTGGTGACACTTACATATATTTTGGACTTTAAGGCATCTCTGATTTTACTTACATGGTGTTCACCAAGATGAAAGTGGAACTTTTGCAGAATTAAATGGAGCCTGGCCAACATATTGGGAAATAAGTGGCATAACACATCTTCTCCTCGTAAATTAGAAAGGTTTCTTCTTGAGGTTATCACCTGAGAGCGAGCACAGGACAAAGGTTTGGCACTGGAGCCTTCTGTGACTCTGCAATTGATAGCATTAGCTTGTCTAGTTCTGAGAAGTACGTCTGTCTGCCAGTGTAGAAGGTTTTAGACATAAAGGGAACATAAAGCAGAGATAGTAGACGAGAAAGTATCTGACCAGAGCATTAAGGCATGAGTTAGGTAGATACTCAGTAAGATATTTTGGGCATCTGCAGTAAATGCAGCATTTCCACCACAGATAATGCTAGGGATGCTTTGAGATAATATGGAGTATGATTTTCCATAGTGTATAAATAGATAATGGAGCCACACTGCCAAACCCATTTTTATCCATTCCTCTGGTCTTAGTTCCTTTCTTGTTTCTCTCATTTTCGTTATTCTTTAATAGGAAGCCAGACTGCTAGACTCAAAGACCTAAAATGCCTTCAGCGTTTAATAAAATAAGTACTCAAGATTGTTTTTAATAATAATACCTTGATACTGTAAATATTACCCAGCTATCCATCACAAGGGCTGATTTTGAAATCATTTCTCTTCAGACACAAAGCAGAGCAGTTGAGAGCAGGTGAAATTCTCCTGTTGGATGCTCCCACAACTTCAGTTGTGCCAGATTCTCCCTTCAGCAATGTGAGCAAACTTCAAACAGAAATGCCCATGAATAGTTAAAGGAAAATGCTGGCTCCCACCTGTTGTCTTTTCTCTGAAGTAATATGTCTGTAATGTTTATACATTTTAATAACCCATATAGGGCTTTATTTTTCACTGTTAAATTTACATTTCCTAAAGTTTGACTGTCCTGAGCAGTGTGTTCTTTAGTATCTTAGAGGGTCCATGTCCCTACTAATGAATATCTGTTAATAAAGACTGGCAGTGTTATTTGCTCACCCAGTTATCAGTGCATCTATAAAGTTACATTGAAATCTTCATTTTCAATTTGATGTTTTCTTTATCTGACTGAAGGTGTCGTGATCCTTACTGAAGGCTGGAAACAGCAACATTATCCTTGCTGATTCTGTCAAAGTGAATTGTGTTTATGCTTACCTTTTGTTCCTCAAGATGATATGGAAATAAATTTTGCAAAATGTCTCCTTTTTGATGGTTTCAGATCCCATGGTGATGAACAAAGTCATCTGCTTGAGAATAGGTGTAGGAATATCATCTCAATTTTTTAAAATCTTATAGCTGATAACATGAGGCCTCACCTGTAACCCTTGTTGTATCTTAGAAACAGTGAATATATCCCAATGGACAAGGGATTTATTATTCATTATTATTTATGTATGGGCAATTGGAAGAAAAAAATAACAAGAAAAAAAAAACATTCTTGTTACTCATTGGACTAGAGTTTGTGATACGCAGGCCAGAGGCAGACTCTGTGGCTTTAATGGGGAAAATTTGGGACTCATTTTACCACGGCCCTCAAATTTTGAAGGTTTTTTTTTTTTATGTCTTTGTGGGGGACAGGGAGAGAAAATAGAAAGTGGTTTATGATTGATGACAGACTTACATGCGCTAAACACCACTTTCCCGCTCCTTTGATTTCAGTTTACAAGCATTGAGAAAGGAGAAATCCCGAGATGCTGCTCGCTCCCGCCGGGGGAAAGAAAACTTTGAGTTCTATGAATTGGCCAAGTTGTTGCCCCTCCCTGCAGCCATCACCAGCCAGCTTGACAAGGCGTCCATCATCCGGCTTACAATTAGCTACCTGAAGATGAGGGACTTTGCTAATCAGGGAGACCCCCCGTGGAACTTGCGAATGGAAGGCCCTCCACCCAACACGTCAGTGAAAGGTAAGTTTGAGGCCACTGTTGCGTGTGGAATATGGTGGTCTACAGGTGTCTCTGAGCTGAAATGGTTAACATCATCCTTTCTTCTTTCCCTACATCTCAAATCCTTTAAAGGGATACACATGTGGAAATCTGAATTCTGCATGAGAAAGACAGCATGTGAAGGTGAAATGAACCTCTTCTTCTATTTCTATTCTCTTTTCAGAAAGTCCAGCATCCTAAGTAGTCTGCCACTTTATCTAAGATTTCGCAGCAGTGAGAATGAAATGACATACATTAAAGTGTTTCTTGGGTTTCGTTTAGGAGGTACTGATACATGCACATTCTTCTCAGTGGGGGGTATATGGGAATTTTTGTTAAAGGGTGGAGCTACTGTTTTCTACCCTGAATCACCAAAGGGAGGGTGGGAGCAAAGGCCAACTTTAGCAGCATATTGAATTAATGATTTTATTGATTAGCTGTAATCAGTCTGTGTGTTAATATATCATTTCTCTATGTGAATATTGCCTAAGTTATAAAGATAGATGTGTTCATCAAATCCTTGATGCAATTACTGTTAGTACAATTGTTTTAAATGCTAGACCTTTCTAAAGGTATTTAAGACAGGCATTTTCCTATGTATTCCTGAGACTATTAATAGTATGCCACTCTTAGCATTTGAATATATGTACATATGTTTGTTGATGTCTGTGTGACCTTGGCCATTAGTGGTCTTTCTTTAAGGTGTGTTATTCAAGGTGTATGGCCTAAATGATTTGTTAGAGTCTCCTGTCCTTACCTTTTATCGATGTCCCTGGTGAGCATGGAATAAAACTGGATATTTGGGGAAGTTGAAGCAGCCCCCTTGGTGGGGAACTAAATTAGGTTCCTTAGTCTCGTGATTACACCTTGCTAGACTGCCTTGGAAAAGCTCTTGCATACTTGGTTTTATAGCACAGGATAGTGGTGGGGAGCTGTGATCTTTTTTTAGTATTCAAGATGAAATGAAAGGGTCAGAAGCAGTAAATATTTCAGGCTTTGGAGGCTACTTAACTCTGTCATTGTAGACTGAAATCAGCCATAGACAGCACATAAATGAAAGGACATGGCTGTGTTGAAGTAAAACCATATTTGCCAAAGTCAGCAGTCACCAGGTTGGCATCACAGGCCCGAGGTTGTAAAACACTACAGGAAATGTAAGCGTGGCACTCAGAGATTGAGGAGAACACACAGCAGGGCTATTCCCAACGTGTCAGGACAAGGTAGCCCAGGACCAGCAAACCGAAGAACACTGATGCCGTCCTTTTATAGTCTTTCTGACTTGGAGGACATAGACATCAAGTGGGTAATACACTATGCACACATGCTATCTTTATGTTTATTCCATGACAGGATGAGTGTAACAGGTTAGCAACTCCATGATGTGAAAATAATTATTCAGTTTGAAATGAATTTATGGGGTGGGCTTATATTTCCTTTTTCATCATAATGATCCTTTCTACTTTTTTTTTTTTACAAAGAATTGTGGAGTGACTCAGCTTTCTTGGTAGAAATGAGTAGACAATTTGGATGTTTCTGTTGTCTGTCTATTGTTCTGGGTCGTGGTGGTCCACCCTGCATTTAGAATCATGGCTTTTTAGAGATGCAAACTTATAGACCCTGTAAGACTCCCTTGATTTGTTGGGTGTCGGCAGATCATGAATCCTATTTTCTTGCCTTTCTGGCTAGTGCTCTTTCTATCATGTCACACTGTTTCTAGACATAATTGTTTTGTATCTCCATCATCAAATGCTTCAGGTGAAAATTTCCTCAGCTTTTGGTCTGTGATCTTCAGTAAGTTCAAGTTGTAAACACTTATTATGATTAAAATGGACACAAAGACAACAAACATGGTCTCTATCCAGCCCGGGGTTGTAGTCTTGGAAGGGTTTGGTAGTGTCACTGAGGAAAACAAGGAGGTTAAGGTGGATCCTGAGAAGCCCAGAAGGAGGCAACAGGTTTTATTACTTAAAAAAAAAAAATCCCATTCAGTTAGTGGTGTAACGTCTAAGTTGATGTAGGTTCCCTTTCACTGTTAGTGAACTGCCAAGAGCGTAGAATGGAAGACATCAGCTTTGTGACTCCATACTGTCCACCATGGCTCTCAAAAGTTACTGGGCCATCTGAGAGAGCAGGAAGAAGTTCCTAGCTCTGGGATTCAGCCTGTCACAGTCCTGGCCAGTGTGGCCGTTTGGGGGAGTGAACCAGTGGATGGAAGACTTTGTCCTCTCTCCTCTCACTTCCTTTCTCTCTGTAATTCTGCCTTTCAAATAAGTAAATAAACTCTTAAAAAAAAAACATTGCAGGGACTTCAATGGGAACTTCTTGTAAACTAGTTCTGCTGTACAATATGTATACATTTTATTGCTGTACTCTAGTTCTTTAATGCAAAACTACAACTCACTCTGATCAAACATTCATGAAACAACAACATCAAAAGAAATTCATTTTAATTTATTAAGGTCTTCTATGTTATGCCCTTGAAGAAGTTCATATGGATAAACAAGCTTATATAAATAGCCTGCAGCGTCATGTGAAGTGCAGTTCAGAATCCAACAATAAAATGTAGACATTATGCTTCGTGCTTCTCCAAGCAGTCTCTTGAATAAACCTAGCGGCGTCTGGAAATTTATATGAAAAATACTTACGGTGTACAAGCAACATTTTTTTTTAATGTGATGAGTTGATCATGTTAATAATTAAATTTCAAAGCTTAAATTTAAATTTGTCTCACACTACTATATAGAAATTTAATCTCTTAAATTTACTGCTTCAGAAAGGTCCTTTACTCTGCCCTGTATTCATCACATCTTTTCTTAGCAGTCTATAAAGGTTGATGAGTTTGTTTTGTGATGCCCGTTGTATACAGATTATTGCACGTTATGCCTGCAGGAAGAACACTCAGGTGACAGCGTGTAATATGTCCTGAGGCAATTACTTCATGGAAATGATACGTTAAGCAATTGGAAGGTAACAGATAGTTTTTTCTATTATTTTAGAAATATCTGTATTGTTATAATACAGATCAAATCTACAATGAACATTATGCATTATTCAAGAAATGACCAGGCATTCTCAGCAGTGTGCGACTAAATAACTGATGATTGTAACCTTTAAAGAAATCTCATTGTGGTGACTGTTGGTAAATCACTTCTCTATTCATAGTAATCTCTATTTAGAGGCTATCTAGAAACCATTATATCTTTTATTAATCTTAAAAGCAATAGCTACTGATTTGACATTTGCTAAAACTAGATAAATTTTCTGTCTTTCTAATATCATAGACTTCAGTCAATTTTTGGAGTATGTCTGCCAGTACTCCATTAATCCAGGAATATTTACCATTCTAAGCGTAAGTTTTCCTTCAATTTTAACGTTGCAGCTTTTAAACAACAATTTGCCCATATATGTGACAGGCAACAATGCAAAAGTATATAAAATGCAAGCCATTCTCAGTATCTGGAAAGGAACAGTTGAAAATGTGCAAGACAGCCACTGAACATGCTAGAGAAGGACTTTATTATTTTCATAGACTTTCACTTCACTGTTTCAGGCATCCACTATAAATTAAGTTGTAGATATTTCTGAGAGTAGAGACTTGCATGTCTTTACTAAAGCAACACATTATCTAACTCTAGCCAAAGACTTAAGTCTTAGTTAAACAATGATATTTAATGGACTCATTTGAAATGATCATGTAGGGTAGCAGACACAGGTCAGGAGCAATACTGAAGTATGTCCGTAATGGTTGTTCCCAAAACTTAGGTAGTATTTTCTGAAATGGATTTTGTTTCAACTGAAAGGCAGAAATTCAAAGACTGAGTGAGAGGTCTTCCTCATGTGAGCAACTCAAGTTCTTCCTGTCCCTGTTCTAGGATTTTGCTGTGTGCTGACACATGTTCACTTCACCAAAGTGGCACTCATGTTTGGGGGCAAGTGTCACATTTCTCATTACTAAAAATCCTTGTGAGATCAAAGTTCTTGGAAGGTACACCAGCATGTGACACTCTATGTTTAGTTTTGTATTTCTTGCTTCTTATAGTGATAAGGGGTAAAAAACCCCTGGGTCCTTAGGTCATGAGCAAAAGCTTCTTGTAGGACCATGAGAGTAGGCTTCAAGATGGAAACCTCCTTCATCCTCAGTAGAGCAAGCCACAGATTCCTCACTCTGGTCTGTAGTTCTGTTTGCCTCAAACCAAAGTCAGTGGTGATACCAAATGAAAACGGAACCACTGAGATAAACCTAATTCATCATGAAAAATATATAGCCTGTCTCATTTCTTGATACATACCAGTGTCAAAGGGTTTGAATGGTGACAGTTGTTTTCAGTGCCTATGGTATTATTTAGCATCCAGAATTACCCCCAACTCCAAATTCTGACACACAAAAAGGTGTTTTTTCAGAGCGATGATTGAAAACACATGAATATTTAGCTGTACTCTTCAGACCTTGCTAGGGATCAAGCAGTCACAATATTGGGTGTACACCAGTAAGCTTTTACTCCAGCAGCTCTACTGGTCTGGCGATGGACAGATCTAGGCTGGGCTAAGCTTAGAGGTTCTGCTTTGTGTCACAGCTCTGGATCGGCTTGACTCCTTGCTGAGTTCAGTCTGGATCTGTCCTCTCTGCGGGGGCATGAGATGTTTAGGAGAAGCTCTTTTTGTTGTGATGGCAAAGGTGCAAGAAGGAAGAGCAGAGACATGCAGGGCTTCTTAAGGATTCGTCTCAGAACCAGCACAGTGCCATTGCTGTCCGCAGTCCTTCAGGTCAGAGCAACATGTGTGACCAGGACCAGAATCAAAGGGTGGGGAGCTACACAGTGCCTCTGTTGGGAGATAATGCAAAGAAAAATGGTCAATGACACTGATGTAGCATGAAGAACAGAAAGGAATCATTTATTCTACCTTATCAGGGTACAATCAGTGTTTTGTTTTCAACTGTGGTTTTTGTTTGCTAAAAATAAGTAGAAATAAAGTATAGTTTTTGTGGAAAATTCCAGAAATATGGGCAGAAGAGTAAATACCTCACAGCAAGATTCATCAGTTGCCCCTCTCCACTTTCATCTCATTTTCTTTTAGTTGTACGTAATGCTAACGGCCATCTATTGGTGCTTTTACACTTGCCATCATCCGACTGTGATGTACTTGTCCTTTTCAGGGGCAGAAAGGTAATACCTTTTCCTTATCTAATACCTTTTCCTTATCATGGCTAATCCCCTTAAAACAAAAGACAAACAAGATAAGAGCATAGCATATTTTTTAATCAGAGTTATATGTGGCATGTGAGTCTTCAGAAATGAAGACCAGAGAGCCAGGTTTATTTTGTATAATAAAGAGAGACAGCCATATAGAAATGTAATTGGACCAAAAGGGTAAAATATGATGGTAACAAACTAAGAGGGGGTACCCCATAAACACTGTTTGCCCACATTCTTCCCAGCCTCCTGGTGTAGCATTTTTTCTCTGGGAATAGGACAGAATACTTGTCACATAGAAGTCTTCATGGAAGAAAGGAGATCATTAGGGAATAAAGTTTCTAGGTTCTGTGGCTTAGTGTGGAGGAGTGCAGTTTTGTTTCTATGACTGGATTGGAAAATAAACGGGGGAAGTCAAAAGGAGGACAGGAAAAGGCCACAGAGAACTTGCATTTTAGTCCCTCCCAGTCCCCTTCAGTTCAAAATACTCAGCATGCTGTTGTGCCAAACTTTGGGGTATCATGGTCCTCAGCACCGTCTTCTGAGTGCTGAGCTGCTATTCAGCTTGCAAAACCCATCTAAAATGTCACTTTGTTAAGTAAATCATCTCTCCTTTCTTAAAGCAGTGGCTGCGTCTTTCTGTGAGTCACTGCTACATTTTTCTGTTGCTTTCTTATCAGCTTCTATTGTAATCTGTTTTTTCTTTGAGATCAATTTTATTTTTTTCAAAAATTTTGGTATTTTTAAAATTTTATTTAAGTTATGCAAGTTTCATGTATTTCATATATACAGATTTAGGAACATAGTGATATTTCCTACTCTCCCCTCCCTCTTGCCTAGCTCCCACTCTACTTCCTCCTTCCTTTCCTATTCCTACTCTTAAATTTTGCAAAGATCTATTTTCAATTTACTTAATACTCATAAGGTTAACCCTATACTAAGTAAATACTTCAAAAAATAGTATGAAGAAGAAAACATTGTTCCTCAACAGCACAGACAAGGGCTATAAACAATCAACAAATCTCAAAATGTCTATTTCACTCCAATACATTACATTTTAGGTACTCTTAGTTGCTCCAGATCAGGGAAAATATATGTGTCTTTTTGGGGCTGGCTTATTTCACTAATATAATGGTTTCTAGTTGAATCCATTTTGTTGCAAAAAACCAGGATTTTATCTTTTTTTTACAATTGAGTAGTACTCCATAGTGTATATTTAACATAATTTCTTTATCCAGTCATCAGTTGATGGACATCAGGGTTGATTCCTTATCTTAGCTATTGTTAATTGAGCTGCAATGAACATGGGGGTACAGATAGCTCTTTCATGTGTTGATTTCTTTTGGTTTGGGTCAATTCCCAGGAGTGGGATGGCTAGATCATATATTAAGTCTATAGTCAGATTACTGAGGTATCTGCATCCCATCTCCCACAGTGGCTTCACAAGTTTACATTCCCAAGAACAATGTAATAAGGTCCTTTGCCCCCACATCCTCTGTAGCATTTGTTGTTTGTTGATTTCTGTACGAAAGCCATTGTTTTTTTTTTAAAGATTTATTTATTTGAAAGGCAGAGTATGTGTGTGTGTGTGTGTGTGTGTGAGAGAGAGAGAGAGAGAGAGAGAGAGATTGATTGATCTTCCATTTGCTGGTTCATTTCCCAGATGGCCACAATGGCCAGGGCTGGGCCAGGCTGAAGCCAGAAACTTCTTCCAGGTCTCACACATGGGTACAGGGGCCCAAGTACTTGGGCCATTTTCCACTGCTTTCCTAGGCACAGAATCAGGGAGTGGGACTGGAAGTAGAGCAGTTAGGACTTGAATCAGCACCTATATGGGATATTGGCACTGCAGGCAGCTGCTCTGCCACAATATCGGCCTCATGAGAGCCAATTCTAACTGGGGTGAGGTGGAACCTCAACATGGTTTTATTTGCATTTCCTGATGGCTAATGATTATGAGTATTTTCTCATGGTCTGTTGACCGTTTGAATTTCCTATTTTGAAAAATGCCTGTTCAAGTCCTTGCCCATTTCTTCACTGGATTGTTTTGTTGTTGAATTTCTTGAGCTCTTTATAGATTCTGGATATTAACCTTTTATCAGTTGCATAGTTTGCATATATTTTTCCCATTCAGTTGGTTGCCTGCTCACTTGGTTGAGTGTTTCTTTAGCAGTGCAGAAGCTTATCAGCTTGATGTAATTCCATTTGTTAATTTGGCTATGATTTCCTGTGCTCCTTGTCTTTTCCAAGAAGCCTTTGCCTATGCCAGTGTGTTGCAGAGTTTCCCTAAATCTATTGGGTCATATATTTAGGTCTTTGATTGCTTTTGAATGGATCTTGGTGTGAGGTGTAAGGTAGGGGTCTTGTTTCATACTTCTACATGCAGAGATCCAGTTTTCCTAGCACCATTTGTTGATGACACTGTCTTTGTTCCATGGATTGATTTTAGCTCCTTTGTCAAGATAAGTTGGTAGTAGTTGCATGGATTGATTTATAGATGGATAGAGTTGCTATTCTGATCCATCGTCCTACAAGTCTGTTTTTGTGTACCAGTATCAGGCTGTTTTGATTATAACTGTACTGTAATATGTCTTGAAATCTGGTATTGTGATGCCTCCGGCTTTGTTTCTGTTGTGTAAGATTGCTTTAGCTATTCTGCGTCTGTTGTGTTTGCAAATGAATTTTATCATCATATTTTCTAAATCTGAGAAAAATGTCATTGGTATTTTTATTGGGATTGCATTGAATCTGTAAATTGCTTTTGGTAGTATTGACATTTTGATCATATTAATCCTTCCAATCCATGAACATGGAAGATTTTTCTCTTTTTTATGTCTTCTTCTATTTTTTCTTTAATGTTTTATAATTTTCATCCTAGCTATTGTGAATGGGATTGATCTTAGAAATTGTTTCACAGATATGGCATTGTCTATGTATAAAAAGGCTTTTGATTTTTCTGTGATAATTTTATATCCTGCCACTTTACCAAACTCTCAGGAGTTCTAATAATTTCTCAGTGGAGTCTTTTGGATACCCTATAAATACAATCACATCATCTGCAGATAGGATAGTTTGATTTCCTCCTTTCCAATTTGTATCCCTTTGATTTCTTTTTCTTGCTTAATGGCTCTGGCTAAAACTTTAAGGACTATATTGAATAGCAAAGGTGAGAGTGGGCATCCTTATCTGATTCTGGATCTTGATGAGATTGCTTCCAATTTTTCCTCATTCAATAAGATGCTGTCCATAGATTTGCCATAGATTTCCTTGATTTTATTGAGGAATGTTCCTTCTATACCCAATTTACTTAAGGTTTTCATCATGACAGGATGTTTTATTTTATCAAATCCTTTCTCTGCAGCTATTGAAATAACCCCATGGTTTTTGTTCTTCAGTTTGTTAATGTGATGTATCACACTTATTGATTTGGAAATATTGAACAATCCTTGCATTTCAAGGATAAATCCCACTTGTTCTGGGTGAATGATATTTCTGATGTGTTGTTGGATTCAATTGGCTAGAATTTTGTGGAGTACTTTTGCATCTATGTTTATTAGGCGTATTGGTCTATAGATATCTTTCTCTGTTGTATCGTCTTTTGATTTAGGAATTAAGATTATGCTGCCTTCATAGAAAGAGATTGGGAGCATTCCCTGCCTGTTAATTATTTTTAAATAGCTTGAGAAAACTTGGAATTAGTTCCCCTTTAAATATCTGGTAGAATTTAGCAGTGAAGCTCTCTAGCCCTGGTCTTTTCTTTGTTGGGAGGTTATTTATTACTGATTCAATTTTTGTCTTGGTTATTGGTCTGTTTAGGTTTTCAGTGTCTTCATGACTTAATTTTGGTAGACTGTATGTGTCCATGAATCTATCCATTTCTTCCAGGTTTCCCAATTTATTAGCATATGGTTCTTTGTACTAATTCCAGATGATTACTCTTATTTCTCTATTTGTTGTTACATTTCCTTTTCTCATCTCTGATTTTATTGATTTGGGTCTTCTCGTTCTTTTCTTAGTTGGGCCAGTGGTTTATCAATTTTGTTTATTTTTTTGAAAAACCAGCTCTTCATTTCACAGATTTTTTGTATATTTTTTGTTTCAATTTTATTAATTATTTCTTTCCTTCTGCTCATTTGGGGTTTGGTTGTTGTTTTTCTATGTCCTTAAGATGTATTGATATCTCATATATAGTGCCTTTCCACTTTCTTCATGTAAACATCAACTGTTAGAAACCTCCCTCTTAACACTGCTTTTGCTGTATCCTATAAGGTGTTTTTTTTTTTTTTTTTTTTTTTTTTTTTTTTTGACCCACCGTTCATTCAGGAGCATGTTGTTTGGTCTCTATGCGTTTACATACGATCTAGAGATTCTTGAGTTGTTGATTTCTAGCTTCATTCCATGGTGGTTGGAGAAGATACATAGTATGATTTTGATTTCTTTTGAATTTTCTGAGACTTTCTTTATGGCCTAGCATATGTTCTGCCCTAGAGAATGTTCCATGTACTGGTGAGAAGCATGTGTATTTTGCAACTGTGGGGTGAAAAGTTCTGTTGATATTAATTAGATCCATTTGGTCCATAGTGTTGATTAGTTCTGTTTTTTTTTTTTTTTTTTGTAGTTGTTGATTTTCTGTCTAGCTGACCTGTCCATGGTTGAAAGGGGGGTATTGAAGTCCCCCATTACTATTGTGTTGGAGTCTATGTTTCCCTTTAGATCTATTAACATTTCTTTCAGATATCCTGGTGCCCTGTAATTGGATGCATATACATTTATTATAGTCACATCTTCCTGTTGAGTGGATCCCTTAATCATTACATGGTGCCCTTCTTTCTCTTCTTTAACAGTTTTTGTGTTAAAGTCTGTTTTGTCTGATATCATGATAGCTACATTGGCTACTTTTTGCTTTCCATTAGCATGAGATATCTTTTTTCATCCTTTCACTTTCAGTCTGCATATGTCTTTGTTGG
Organism: Oryctolagus cuniculus; assembly: GCF_964237555.1. Classification (NCBI taxonomy): domain Eukaryota; kingdom Metazoa; phylum Chordata; class Mammalia; order Lagomorpha; family Leporidae; genus Oryctolagus; species Oryctolagus cuniculus. The sequence goes on along the minus strand of NC_091443.1, from coordinate 42,277,859 downwards.
TGAGATGTATTTCTTGTAGGCAACAAATAGATGGGTCTTGTTTTTTAATCCATTCATTCCATCTGCATCTTTTAACTGCAGAATTTAGGCCATTTACATTCAAGTAAACTGTTTGTTTACACACCTATCTCTGCGTGGAGTATGAGCTGATTGAGGTCTAGCTTATCTTACTTGTTTCATTATCACCAAAATGTTGCGCAGAACTTATGAGATTATATCACTGTATTTTAAAACTGAATTATGTGGAATTGACACACATGTATCACGATTGCTATTAGCAGTTATGTGATTCTGGTAAGAGCTATAGATGAGGCTGAATCATAAACTAGGCAGGAGGAAAAAGAGGAGAGTATGAATAAAAGTGAGTGACAGAGAAAAATGGATGGAAAATGATAGGAGTAGTATAAAAATACAAGAAATGTAGACAGTGAATGGAATAGGAGTTAGCAGGTAGTGAGCTACGGTTCCTCCCTTGTGATACCATTTTCCTATTAGTATAGTTCTCTTGTGAGACACAGAGGCAGAGGAGCTGAAAATAGTAAATAAGAAACCCATGAGTATTTTAGCTGTATAAATTTGAGACCATTTAACAAATATCTCTAAGTTCTCTACCATGGAGGTGTTTTTAACATAAAGATATAAACATTAAATCAATAAAAATCAAGTTTTATAAATTTTATTTATTTTCATTATTATTCAAAAGACAGACCGATAATTGATTGATTGATTTGTGTCTTCCATTGGTTCATTCACTCCCTAAATGCCTGGAGAGTCCAAGTTGGACTAGGCAGAAGTCAGGAGCTTGGAACTCAGTTTGGGTCTTCCAAGTGGATGGCAGCGACCCTGTGCTTTAACTATCACCTGATGTCTCCTAGGGGTTGCATTAGGAGGGAGCTGAAATGGGAAGTGCAGTCAGGACCTTAGCCCGTGCACTATGATATGCAATGCAGGCACCCCAAGCTGTCTCTTAACCATGTCTGCTTGTCCCATACAGTCATGAACTCAAATGCACCATATGATGAGTATTATAATTTACTGCTCTAGACCTCTGCATTGTCATGTAGATGTTATTTCTTGTCAGTTATTCTAGTCTGGATGATTACTTTCTAATACCAAACCCTAAAGGATTTAATAATTTTTGTCTTAAATTAACATCTTTTGGGACTATTGGGTTTCTTCAAAAATTTCAAAACTCACATTCTCTTACTATTGATATTCTGCTAATATTGCTATTTTTCTTTTCTTTTACTCAATTCTCCTGTGTGTGGCTGTATCATGTCTCCCTTGAACTATGTCAGATTAAAAAATATGTGACAATTTTTTCTATTAAAAATTTTAACGTTTTCATTAAGATTTGAGTACATGTACAGTTGTCACAAATAAAAGTCAAGAGAATAAGAGCACTCAATGTAGTATTTTTTTAAGATTTATTTATTTACTTGTAGGCAGAGTTAGAGAGAGGGGCAGGGAGCTAGATGGGAAGTGGAGCATCTGAGACTCGAACTGGTGTCCATTTGGGATGCCAGCTTCATAGGTGACAGCTTTACCTGCTATGCCACAGTGCTGGTCCCTCATTGTAGTTTTAAACTAAATATGTCAAGTGTCAAATATATGATAGACATTATGAATTGAGTATTTTATTTTTATTGGCTTCTACTCTCGATAAAATTTTAGGGAAGATACTTATGATCCGTGTCATATCTAGCTTAATTTAAAAAGTCTGTCTGTTTTTGACAATGTGATGTTTCATCATGGCATCCTGTGGTAGTGCATTATAGTGTACTATACTCAATTAAGACTTTCAAGTTCATGTGCTGTGTTCTTTAGAACTGGAATTTTTGAATGTGCTTTTTTGTTAGCTCTATTGCCTCTTGCAAAGCACAATAAATAGTTTCAGTGCTCTGCAGATAGCAGTATTTCATAGGCGTAGAACAGAGTCACCTCTGACTGCTTGATATGATTGAAATTGTACCGAGGCTTTAATTTTCAGAAACAGCTTTCTAGATACTGTGCATAAGTCTTGGCTGTGTCTTAATAAACATGTGGTGACCTCCACCTGTAAAAACGAATGTGGCTCAGAATACCGAATGACTGCAGCTTGTCACATGCTTTCTGGGTGCATAATATGTCAGTGAAAGTCAGCAGCTGGGCAGGAAAGGATGGCCAATAGAACCTTCGGTGTAAAGATCGCAGAGTTTCGATCCTCTTACTGCTGTGTTGTAGAAAGCCAACAGAGGGAGTTCAGTGATTAAAAACAGAGTCAGCAACCAAGGTGGGACTAGAATTCAGGCCTCTGCAACCCCATCCCACATGTTTGCCTACATAAGAAAGAGACGTTCCTGTCTGTTTTTAGCTGATTAGCATTGGAATCCCTTTCCTCTGTGTACATTATATGTGAACGTATGTACCTGTACATGATAGATTTGCAAACACTACCCACTTCAGAATGAATGATACCATTGTCCCAATTCAGAAATATGTGTAGGCTATTAAAAAAAAACAAACCTAAGCTATGATGAAGTGGGAGCTATCTAAGTTATGATTCAATGAAAAGAATACTTACAGAAAGGTGTTAGATGGTAGCATCAGTGAAAACAGGGAAGGGCATGTGGAAACTTTCTGAACCGGTTTGCACCTTTTCAGTAAATCCAAAATTATTGCAAAATTTGAAAAGTTACTTGCGGGGCGAGTGTTGTGGTGCAGCAGGCTAAGCTGCTGCCTGCGATGCTGGCATCCCGTATCAGAGCCACAGTTTGCTCCTCTTCCAACGCAGGTCACTGCTAATGTACCTGAATGCAGCAGAAGATGGCTCAAGTGCTTGGGCCCCTGGCAGCCACGTGGGAGAAGCTGATGGAGTTTCAGGCTCCTGGGTTTGGCCTGGCCCAGCCGCAACTGTGGCAGGCATTTGAGGAGTGAAAGAGTAGATCTCGATCTCTCCCTCCCTACTTTTCTGCCTCAGTCTCTGCCACTGTCCTTCAAATAGAATAAATCTTAGAAGGAAAAAAGGAGCAGAGGTTTTAATCAGGTGCCTACAGTTTCTTAGAAAAAAAAAGTTGTTTATAAAAAGCACTGTAATCACTTTAATGACAAAAACAAAAGGAAAACAGCCTCTGCCCATGTGGAAGTTTGTTCTGTTCTGGTTTCCTGTTTTTTTTTTTTTTTTTTTGAACTGGTCCATGTTGAATCCTCAAAGATTCAAAATTGTATATGTTACTCTTTGTATTTTAGAAATGTGACTGATAATGGCAATATCGGCCAAAGATTGTAAAGAAAATCGATTCAGCTATTTATATATAGTTTTCTTAAAACTTCATAAATGGAATAATTGCATAAAGAGTTATGTGTGTGTTTTCTTAAAAAGTTTAAGAATGTGTATTTCCGGCCAGCACCACAGCTCAAAGGCTAACCCTCTACCTAGCGGCGCCGGCACACCCGGTTCTAGTCCCGGTTGGGGCACCGGATTCTGTCCCGGTTGCCCCTCTTCCAGGCCAGCTCTCTGCTGTGACCCAGGAGTGCAGTGGAGGATGGCCCAAGTGCTTGGGCCCTGCACCCCATGGGAGACCAGGAAAAGCACCTGGCTCCTGCCTTCAGATCAGCATGGTGTGCCAGCCGCAATGTGCCAGCCGCGGCGGCCACTGGAGGGTGAACCAACGGCAAAGGAAGACCTTTCTCTCTGTCTCTCTCTCTCACTGTCCACTCTGCCTGTCAAAAAATAAAATAAAATAAAAAAAAGAATGTGTATTTTCAATCAAGAGTCATTCATGACCACAAATGCATATCTTGCTCATTCTCCCACCCTCACTGACATGACTCATTCTATATTTTTCTGTTCTTCCAGACCAGGTCACAGAGGGCTGAAAGGAGAATGTTGGGAAGCCAGGACAGAACCCAGTTGCAGGGTTCTAGAACAGGGCTCAGCAAACTTTTTCGGTGAAGAGCCAAATAGTATATAATTGAGCCTGTGTGGATCATAAGGCCTCTACTACAGCTGCTCAGCTTCTCTCTCATGCTGCTAAAGTGGCCCTATGGACAAGTTGTAGCTGAACGAATGTGTCTGTGTTTTATTAGTTAATTAGAGAGAAAGAGAAACCTTCCATGCACTGATTTACTCCCCAGATGCTTGCAGTGGCTGGGACTGGGCCAGGCCTGGAGCCAGGAGCCAGGAATCCATCCACGTCTTCAGTGAGGTTGGCAGGAACGTACTCACTTGTATCAATGCTGCTGCCTCCTGGGGGCTGCATTACCAGGAAGCTGGAGTGAGAAGACAGAGCCAGGAACTGAACCTAGGCACTGTGAGTGGGATGTTGGTTTTGTAAGCACTAGGCTAGATGTGTGGGCACATTTAATAAAACTCATGCACACTGAAATCTAAATATGACTTGTGAAGAAATATTAGATTCCTTATTAATAATTTTTCCAACCAATTAAATGATTTTAAATCACTACATTCTTAGCTTGTGGGCTGTACAGCAATAGACAGCAGGCTAAGATTTGACCTGCACGCACAGGTTGCCAGACCCCATCTAGAGTATTCAAAGGGACTTAGGAAATTTTTTTTCAGAACCTATTGTGGTGGGAAGCATGCTACTAGTTGTAAAAGCTGGAGTCTTGTGTTGTTTTAAAACATAGAGCAATAACAGTGGATTCTTGCTAAAGCGCTTTAATAAAATAATCTTCAGAACTAATGCACGTTCATGCTTCTGTTTATTCTGATGGCCAGGATGTGCCAGCCAAGGGTGTGGTGCTGGTGTATTTATTAGTTATCTGTGGGCATACATTGCTTTCTATATTGTTTGTTGCTGGAAAATGGAGTGTAAAGTCATATTAAATCATGGGCATGATTTGCCTTATAGTTTTTGACTACTTCTTTAATTTAATGGAGCAAATGATCCAAACTCGGGCTGTTCACATAGTGTTCCCTAGATACATAATCTTATTAAGAGAAACATGATTGAACCATTGTCTATATAGGACTACTGGTCATTCTGACTTATCAAAAAAAAAAAAGGTTAAATGTTGATTTTGATTTATTGTCTCATAATTTATTAGGTTATTTTTTTTTTCTGATTGAACTGGAGGTTTCCCACCTGTTGATTTTCTCCCCAGATGCACACAAGACAGGGGCTCTGGGCAAAACCAAAGCCAGGAGCTCACAGGTGTGGCAGATAGTCATGAACTTGAGCCTCACCTGCTATCTCCCAGGGTGTACATTAGCACAAAGCTGAAATCAGAAGTGGGATTAGGGCTTGAACCCACGTCCTGTATAGGAAGTGGGTGTGCCAAACAGTGTCTTTAACTGCTGCATCAACTGCCTACCCCAAACCAACCTAGTGGTTTCCGTGTGAATTGAACATGGTTCTGAAGTCAGCTCTACATAAAGTATAGAAACCTAGCTAAATTGTGTAGCCAAATTTAATTTTCCCAATGTGTGATAGTCGAGAACCCGAACATAGTCTGAGTAGGAAATAGCTGCGGTGGTCTGTTTCCGTCCATTGGGATCGGTCAGCCCTCAGATGGTGCCTGAAAGCCCTAAGGCTGAATGCTGCCGTACTAAACACGTAGAAGACAGTAAAATCCAGTGAGTTCACAGTCATAATTTGCCAAAGCACTACAGCAACAAAATTTCAGTAATGTTTTGTAATTAAAGCACATCACTCATATATAATTTTACAGTTTGGGAAATAAGGCTGTGTGGAATATCAGCACTGATGATGGAAACAGACTGTGTACACAGTTTGGGTTTTATATAAATACTTTAAAATATTGGCTTTCTTCTATAAAAATAGATGAATAGTATCCAGGTTTTTTACAGGAATTTTAGCATAAAAGCAAAATTGCTATCATTTTCCATTTTGAAAGGAGACATGAAGATAGCATAGCAAAATGTGTGAGACGCAGTACGGGCTAGGGAGATGTGAAAGGAAAATGGGACCGTGGGTGCAGGTGAGCCTCGCTTGGGCTGTTCTCAGGGACATTTTTAGAGTGGTGCGGTGGGATTTGTTGAGCTGACTGCTGACCCCTGACCCCTGACCCCAAGTGCATTTCATTGCATCTGCTGCGGATCCTGAGTCCCTGAATTTTCAGAAAACCCAAGGATAGTTGTTCGGCTTACACTGTTGAGATTTACATGTTAGGCAGTCAGATTCAGGCTCCTTACTGTGAGCTGGTGAATTCGCTGCTGCATTAACATCTTCCAGTTGGAAAAGCAATACACTCAATACTTTGAGATTAGAAAGGGGGACTCTGGGAGGAAGTCTTCGGCAGCTGGACTGCAACAATGTAATTTCATACACTGGTCAGCTCAAGCCTTCATCTCACCATTCAGGAGCCTGGAAATCCAAGACCAGGATACCAGCATGGCCTTACAACAGTCTTTAAGAGGAGGTTTTGGGGCCGGTGCCGCGGCTCACTAGGCTAATCCTCCGCCTTGTGGCGCCGGCACGCTGGGTTGTAGTCCCGGTCGGGGCGCCGGATTCTGTCCCGGTTGCCCCTCTTCCAGGCCAGCTCTCTGCTGTGGCCAGGGAGTGCAGTGGAGGATGGCCCAAGTGCTTGGGCCCTGCACCCCATGGGAGACCAGGAAAAGCACCTGGCTCCTGGCTCCTGGCTCCTGCCATCGGATCAGCGCGGTGTGCCAGCCACAGCGGCCATTGGAGGGTGAACCAGCGGCAAAAGGAAGACCTTTCTCTCTGTCTCTCTCTCTCTCGCTGTCCACTCTGCCTGCCAAAAAATAAAAATTAAAAAAAAAAAAAAAGAGTAGGTTTTGGGATGTCTTTTTTTTTTTTTTCCATTGTATATCTCTTTTAATTTTACTCACCAATCCATCCTGTAAGTATTTGAATCATCATTAGATTGTAAGGCTTTGTACTATTTTCTATGGGGAATGCAAAGAGGGAAAAAAAACTGAGTTCTCTCCTCTTTAGGAGTTTGTAATCTATCTAATGGATGTGACACAGTTGCTCAAAAAAATAAAGTAGGATGTTCCTTGTGACAGTTGAGGTCTAAGCAAAGTATTGTGGGCTCACAGACAGAATGATTAGTGCCAAATGGGGAGAGCAAGCAGTTAGCCTCTAAACCGGATCTTAAAATGGGTATGATTTTGAGTTGCACAGCTTTTAATAATGAGCATAATGAATGTATATCAAATATTTTTAAGGAAATATTTTATTTTTTCAAGAAAATGATTCCTTAAAGTTCTGCTTGCAAATGAGTGTTTTTCCTCTAGATATGCCTTGATTTTGGATAGTGTGTTTTGCATAACTACAGTTCATGGTGTAAACATTGTGACAATTACCAAGAACAGGGCCCCTCTAGATGTGAAGTAGGCCTATGATTGGTTTTTCCTTTCAAAAAGTTATATTCAACAGGACACCCAAATGCCATAAAGATATAGAACACAGAATACTTAGGTCTATTTCTATTATTTGGACATTATCTCCAACCAATGAAAACCTGAATTGCATGCTGTACTTAGAAACTTAACAGAATATAACCTTCCAATGTCTTCTCTTTAGTACCTTTGCTTTTTATGGAGATGGAAAGCAAACTGAAATGAGGAGTATTTTCAATTTTGAAATCCTAATGTGTGTAGTTCATGGAAAATCCCTTAGTCTCCAAGAGCTGAGTATAGAAAGCGTCAGATCGGAAGAGCAGCAGCTATCCTGGGGGTCTCAAAGTCAAACGGCCCAAGTTCAAAAATACCACCGGGCAGTGGTGGCAGCATCAGGTGTTCACCTTGGCCCCAGTGGGGGTGCGTCTCATTGCAGCCTGTACTTGGGAGGGAAGACTAGACAGCGTGGAAGAGAATGTTTTGTACTTTTATTTCATTTAAATTAGCACAAAGGGAGGGAATTTTGCCTCCCATGTAAAGTCAGTCCTTTCTTGGGTTGCTAGCTCAATGTTTTAGCAGAACAGCTGTTCTGTACGATGTGGCTTTCTGCAAGCAATATTTCTACTGCTAGGAAAGTGGCAGCCTGCCAAAGAGAGTGCCCAGACCAACCCCTAAACAAAAAAAATCTTTTGTCAACGACTCTGATAATTTGTACAATTCAGGGAAGGGGGGTGTCGCACAGTCTTTGCAGATGTGCATTTATGATGCTATTTTTAAGCAGAGCAGCATGAAAGAATGGATTCATGCGAATTGTAAGTTGATCATTCATTTTCAGCATTTGGCTTCTGCTCCTGCCCAAATTTCATCCTGTGTAAAGAAAACACAGCCAGCCTTGAAAGGAGGGAAAGCAGGGTGTGACAGCAAGATGGAATTCTTCCTTTGCAACCTGTGATGCCTGCTCAGAAACAAAAAGCTCTGGGATCCCCTTCTGCCCCCCACGACCCCCCACCCCCACACGGAGGAGATCAATCCAGTTTGCTGATTCTCTCACAGTGAAAACTTGCTATCCTTCAGCATTTTAAGGAAATAAACTCTTAATGAGCCTGCATGCTTTTACAGCAGTCCATTCTCTGAAAATGAGTTTAAGTGCTGAAGGAAATGCCAGAAGCATTTACACAACCAGTGCCAAATTAATATGTGTTAATTCTCTATAGTTTAACATCAGAGACGCCGTGCCATTTTTTCCAGTATCAGGACCCAGTTTGGTCGCAGATCTGTCCTTTGCACTCTGGTTATTCAAAATCCACAGTGGTGCACTGGGCTACCTGTGACACCAGTGATGTAGTTAAGAATGTAAAAATACTTTAAAAAAAAAATTGGGGCTAGCACTATGGAGTAGCAGGTAAAGCCGCTGCCTGCCATGCCAGCATTGCATATGGGTGCCGGTTCTAGTCCCAACTGCTCCTTTTCAGATCCAGCTCTCTGCTGTGTCCTGGGAAGGCAGTAGAAGATGGCCATATGCTTGGGACCCTGTTCCCGTGTAGGAGACCTGGAAGAAGCTCCGGGCTCCTGGCTTCGGATTGGTGCAGCTCTGGCTATTGCACCCATTTGGGAAGTGAACCAGAGGCTGGAAAACCTACTTCTCTCTCTCTCCTTCTCTTTCTGTGTAATTCTGACTTTCAAATAAAATTAAAAAAAAAAAAAAAAGATTTATTTAAGACTCCTGGAAAGAAACACTCAAACTTCTCCTAACAGCAAAACATAAAATTTGAGAGAATCCTCATTTATTTAATATTCAAGAATACGCTTGATATTTACATGAGACAGAATTAGACTACTCCAGATGATTAACATTTGAAACTATATGCTCACCAATGGCAAAGTTCTGGGGACTCATTCTGTAATGGTGATCAATCACACAGTCAAAGAAATGATCCAGTATTCTATAGAGAAGACATAAAGTGAACATAAAGTAGACAGGGTCTACTGCCTTGACACAAATGGACTCCTCTGGAGTTGAGACCTTTGTATCTTGTTCCTTTAAAAAAATCAACCTTTCCATGCCCTACTTAGGTGCAAAAATTCTTGTTTAAATAAAGTTACATGTGCTATTAAACCAGGAGTATTTTTCTGTGCTCAGGGTGCAGTCCACTGATGTTACAATGTCTGCCCCTTCAAACAGTAGAATTGTACATACATCAATGGAAAAGCACCAACTCTGATGATGGGAAGTTGCTGAACCCATGTTAAGTAGATTACAAATGCCATAGGCATTACTATATAGTTATACAGGTGACCTGCCTTAACCATAGTTCAAGTTGTCCCTCAAGTGTTTCTTTGGATGTTCATTGAGTTTCATAAGGATTTACAGTGACAATTATGATTTTTAAAATATATATTAATAAAAAGAGAACAGATTTCATGTATTTCATTGGTAGAATTCTTTTTTATTTATTTATTTGACAGATAGAGTTAGTGAGAGAGAGAGAGACAAAAGTCTTCCTTCTGTTGGTTCACTCCCCAAATGTCTGCTACGGCCGACGCTGCGCCGATCCAAAGCCAGGAGCCAGGTGCTTCTTCCTGTTCTCCCATGTGGCTGCAGGGGCCCAAGCACTTGGGTCATCCTCCACTGCCCTCCTGGGCCACAGCAGAGAGCTGGACTGGAAGAGGAGCAACCGGGACTAGAACCTGGTGCCCGTATGGGATGCTGGCACCGCAGGTGGAGGATTAATCAAGTGAGCCACGGGGCCGGCCCCTTTATAGGTCCCTCAATACCCCCTTCCTTCCTTTTTTAATTAATTTTTGCAAAAACATACATTTTTTCCACTAAACGGCAGAGTTACAGAGAAGGAGAGAGAAAGAAGAGGAGAGAGAGAGAAGAGGGGAGAGAGAGAGAGAGAAGTGGAGGGGAGGGAGACATCTTCCACCTGAAACCAGGAGCATCATCTGGGTCTCCCACATGGGTGCAGGGGCCCAAGGACTTGCGCCATCCTCCACTGCTTTCCCAGGGGCATTTTCAGGAAGCTGGATAAGAAGAGAAGCTGGGGCTCCAACTTGCATGCACATGGGATGCTGGCATGGCAGAAGGCAGTTTAACCAGCTGCGCCATAGCGCCAGTCCCCTCAATCCACTTTATAATGACAGGCACCACTAACCATCATATTCAACAAGTAAAAAGTAGAAAGACCACAGTTCCACAGGAGTATAAACAATAGCTAAAAACAACTGTGAGGGTTGGGGGTTACAGCAGTTGGTGAAATGATAAATCCCAGATAAATTGTTTATCAAGTATTTTATAAGTCAGTGCATAATATCATATTCTTATATGCTAGAGGAACTCTTGATAAAGAATATTTGTGGCAATTTGTCATAAAAGCTGAGTTATTTTTATAAAAAAACATGAATTTCAAATCTTGAGTGGTTATGGTTTAAATTTTAAATTTTTCTTAAAGTGAGGGAGTAGAAATGTATCTATACACAATAAATTTGTGTTGACAACTTGTGTCTAATAGCAATATATTCCAGGAAAATAGTGGAGGCACAAAATTATCCATATCACATGCTTGTTGCTGTACTTGAGGCCAGTATCATCTTATTGATCTTAAGAATCTATACTTTTTGCCTGGGCCAGTATGGAACTCCATCTTCAATATTTACACTTACATGTTAACTTTTCCTAAAATCTTAGAATGGACATACTGCTTTTTATAGCATTCAAAGGCTTTTTTTTTTCATAATAATTGGGTAGAAAAACATGCCAAGATATTACACATTTGTTTTTGCATTTCATCCTTCATTATTTATTTAATTTTAAATTTTACTTAAGGTAAACACATGTCATGGATTTCATATACACAGATTTGGGAACAGAGTCATACTTCTCACTGTTTCCTCTCTCCCACCCATGCTCCCAAACTTGCTCCCCCTTCCTCTCTTATTCTCTCTCCTAATTTTTACTACTTTCGGTTTACTTTATATTGATAAGATTAACCCTACACTAAGTAAAGAGTTCAACAAATGGTATGAAGAAAAAACACTGTTCCTAAACAGTAGACAAGAGCTGTAAACAATTATCGAAGCTCAAAATGTCAATTTCACTCCTATATATTACATTTTTGGTACCACAGATAGGTAAAACATATGACATTTATCTTTTTGGTACAGGCTTATTTCACTAAGTATAATGGTTTCCAGTTGCATCCATTTTGTTGCAAAAGACAGGATTTCATTCTGTTTTACAGCCGAGTAGTATTGCATTGTGTAGATATACCATAGTTTTTTTATTCAATCATCAGGTGATAGACATCTGGATTGATTCCATATCTTAGCTGTTGTGAGTTGAGGGTTGTATAGGTAACTATTTCATATGCTGATTGCATTTCCCTGGGGTAAATTCCCAGTTGTGGGATTGCTGGGTCCTGTGGTAGATCTATTTTCAGCTTTCTGGGGTATCTCCATACTGTCTTCCGCAGTGGCTGTATCAGTTTACATCCCCACCATCAGTGCATTAGGGTCCCTTTTTCCCCCACATCCTCACCATCATTCATTGTTAATTTCTCTGTGAGAGCCATTCTAACTGGGGTGAGGTGAAACTTCATTGTAGGGGCCAGCATTGTGGCATAGCGGATAAAGCCACCGCCTGCAGTACTGGCATCCCATATGGGCACATGTTCAAGTCCCAGGTGCTCAACTTTCAATCCAGCTCTCTGCTCTGACTTGGGAAAGCAGCACAAGATGTCCCAAGTGTTTAGTCCCCTGCACCCACGTAGGAGACCCAGAGAAGCTCGTGGTTCCTGGCTTCAGATCAGCCCAGCTCCAGCCATTGCTGCTGTTCGGGGAGTGAATCAATGCATGGAAAATCCTCCTCCCCCCGCCACCCTCCTCTCTCTACCTCTGCCTCCCTGTAACTTTTTCTTTTAAATAAACAAATCTTAAAAAAAAAAAAAAAAAACCAACTCATTCTGATTTTGATTTGCATTTCCCTGATGTCTAGTGATCCTGAGCATATTTTCATGTGTCTGTTGGCTATTTCAGTTTCCTCTTTTGAAAAATGGCTGTTCAAGTATTTTGCCCATTTCTTCATTGGGTGGTTTGTTGTTGAGTTTCTTTATAGAATTTGGATATTAATCCTTTATCAGTTTCATAGTACGTGCATATTTTCTCCCACTCTGTCAGTCATGCCTCTTCACTTTGCTGAGTGTTTCTTTGCAGCGCACAAGCTCCTCGGTTTGATGTAATTCCATTTGTCAATTTTGGCTTTGATTGCCTGTGCTTCTTTTCCAAGAAGTCTTTGCCTATGCCAATGTCTTGCAATTTCCCCAGTGTTCTCCTCTAGTAATTTGATGGTGTCAGGTCGTGGATTTAGATCCTTGATCCGGATCCTTGATCCATTTTGAGTTGATAGAAACCTGCTTGAGAATGAGCATCATTGTTGCTTATGTATCTAAAGCTCTGTTTAATTACTCCTGCCTTTTATGTACCAAAGATACACTTAATCAAGGAAGGGGGAAAGGAGCATGTTCAAAGATCCTTTCCTAAAGCAAATTTAGGACTTTAATATACTGACTCATTTTACTAAATGAAGTTCATTCAATTTGGCCCATGAGCAGTGCAAGTGGTTCAGAATGCTCAAGTGCATTAATGTTAGCCTCTGTATAAAAGGTAAGATAAAGGAAAAAAATCTTGCTCTTTGTTTATATGTCACAATTTATATTAAAAAATCCTAGGGAGATTATTGATAAGTATTTAATAATCATAGCACTTTGTCTTATCCGCCATTAAGCAATGACTTTATTCTCGCACATTCTAGGCAATACCCCTAGAATAGATTTGGAGTTGCAAGAAGACAGTTGCTTAGATTGTGGTCCAGTTGATCTCAAGATCGTTGCTTTATTAGCTTTTGAGTAAATTAATTCCACAAGAAGAAAAGAGTTCGAACTCAGTATAGACTTCCTTCTAGACGTAACTGACTTGATTGGCTAATGTGGACTCAGAATATGGGTGTTTGGAGGAATTCATCACCCAGTGGAGCATGGTTCATTGTCTTAACAGAAAGGTCACAGATTCTGTCAGTCAATCATAGTTGTGTATAAGCTGAAACCATATTATGGTGTTGTGTTTCAAGGCACTAAATTTGTTTTCCATATTTTTTCACAGTGTGACTTGATAATGTGACACAGTGAGATGACTTGCTCAGTCTTAACTAGTGCCTGGTTTATGATTTTCCAGTATCACTAGTTCTTTTCTGAACCCATTCCCTTCTTTTGAATTGCATACATGGCAAACTTCACTTTTCCCACAATTGATGTGTTCATGAAATCTGAGTTTTCAGAATGTTTTTCTGCAGTCAGCTCTCTTGTCTTCTTTCTACTAATTGCTCTTTCTCCCTTCTCCTTTACCTCCCTATCTAAGCCATTCCTTTGTAGTACTACAATTTATGATTCTTGTTCAGAGAATTGCAGTGAAAGACTGTCAAACAGTGGTAGCATTTTAAATAATTTTTAAGCTATGCTGGGCAGAGCAGTGATTCCAAATCAGATTTCTCAGTTCATATTTCTTATTAATGTTGTTTCATGTTGGTTTCTAGAGTGGATAGCCCTGGACGGTGCATCTGGGGACTGGAGAAGACTCCTCATTGCGTTTTCTGCCACTTGTACTCTATAAATATAACAAACTTTGTCTCCATTTTGATTGCATACTATGGATTTTGCTATTGATGTTAATCACTTGACTTAACAGAAAATGAAAATTAAAAACCTCTGCGTATATTATCAAAGTATGACAAATCTTAGGCCGGTCCAATTACTTAAATGATTATCAGTCATTCAATATTTTAATTTTGGATGCATCTACCTCAAGGACTTCTTGATATGTTCCTTAGTTTTAATGACCACAGTACAGCCAGTAACACAGTTTGTAAGTTTTACCAAAAGTAAGCCAAGAATGCTGTAAATTAGCTTTATTTTCAGTTACTTTAAAAGAAATGAATGGCCTTTAGCATGTCCATTCTCACAGCGAACTGTGAAAATGGAACGGGAACGGTCTGATGAGGAAGCGCATCCTGCTATGTTGTGAGTCTGCTTGGGATGTGAATGTGTCTGATTGGATTTCTCAGCAGTGAAGGAGACATGAGCTGTTGCGTGTAGTCGCCCTGTGTTTGAGGTTGCTAATGATTTCATTTTAATGTCACCGTTTAGTTTCATACTGATCATTTATACTGACAAAAAGGAAGAAAAGAAAACAAGGAACCTGTCATCAATCATTCATTTAATCAAGTAGCAAAAGTAGACAAATAAACATACTGAGTTAATTATTCTTCTGTATGTAATGATTGACAATAAAGCTAATTTATGCTTATTTAACCCTTTGGTATTTAGTTTGTTGGAATTAGTAGGTTTAGCTGTTGTAAAAAAGACTTGTGGGTGACCTTCTCTTTCCTCAGCTACTTTAAAGGAACTCAGCCTTCATGCTTAAAGTATGTACTCACTTGAAATCTATCTTGGTAACGATTCATAATTATTTATTTATGAGCATATTTACTATTATGCTACCAAATACAAGGAAAAACAATTATGCGACTTTGGTCTGTCTCCTCTGTATTGTTCCTGTTCCGATCCTTTCTTGAAGACTTTTGAAATGTGCATACTTAAGGTGCAATATGATTTACAACTGGACACAGATATGCTGATAATTCATGTATGTAGTAGATAGGGCACATGTGGAAAAGAAGTCTTAGTGACAGCAAAACACTGAAACATGTATTTCGGCTAAAAGGGTCCTTGAAAATTCTGAAATCCTGTTTTGGGTTTGCCAGCATTTTTCTCCAGTTCTCCTAAATTTCTGCCAATGGAATCCCTTTTACAAGTTGATGATTAGTTTTATCAGACTTTCCATAAACAGGTATTCTTCAGGTCAGTGTGGATAGTAAATAAGATTTTCTAATTATTTCCACTGGAATCATTCTAGCGTTCTTGTCTAAATCAGGCTGCAGCCACAACGTGGGGCAAGTAAGAAGCAGACTGAAGGCGTTAGGGATGCAAACAGGAATTCAATTTTTGATGAAAATTGTTACACAAAGGTTTTAGGTGGTATAGAAATGTGGGTGCCTTTATGGAGAGAGTTGTGTTTCTTGTTGTTGCATTTTTGTATTTTTTTAATTTATTTGAAAGGCAGAGTTACAGAGAAAGGGGGGTGGGTATCTTGCATCCACTAGTTCACTCCCAAATGCCTGCAATGACTAGTGCTGTGCCAGGCCAAAGCCAGGAGCTACTTCCAGGTCTCTAATATCAGTGCAGGAGATCCTTGGGCCATCTTCCTCTGCTTTGCCAGGCACATTAGCAGGGAGCCAGATCAGAGGTGGCACAGCAGGTGCTGGAACTGGTGCCCATATGTGATGCTGTCTTTGCAGGTTGCTGCTTAACCCACTACACCACAGCACTGGCCCCTCTGCTTGTGTTTTGTTAAATCACTTTGTCCTTAGCAGTTTTAATTTAGTATAGGTGAATTCTAATCACTCAGTGATCTGAAGTCTACTGAGCTCCTGGCCAGCTCAGTTCTAACAAACCAGAACTTGAGTTGGAGAAAGTTAGTGGGCCAGGAAACCTTGGGTTAATAGGGGCCAGACCAGAGCATGCTGCCTGCAAAACTTAGGATGTACACTGTCTTCTTTGCCACCTAAATAAATAAACTACATACATACATATATACATACGTACATAAAATCTTATTTTTATTTTCCCTGTTGAGAAAATGGTCAAGTTTACTTTAAGTCCCAAATTCTGTAAGTATGAACAGAAAGTTCCAGTAGATTGCAAGCTCATATGACTGTTATTAGATTCTCACATTTCGGTTTTGATTGATGTTGTTGCAACTCACTTTCCTGAGGCTTTCTGATGATGTGACTTTCTGTGCCATTGTAGTTATATTTGCAATAGCAAAAGTAAAACTTGAATATACACTGTTTTTAAATTGTAAGCTACAAACTATATAAAACCACATGGAAAATAATTCACATTGTCAAACCATTGTGTAAGTGAACTGTCCATTGGTGATGAAAAGATGGTTTTAAAAATCAGTATTTTCAACATTTCTTAATTTTAAAATAATTATATTTGATGAATGAATCCTTCTACTTCATCACCTCCTTTTTGCCACAGCTGCCTTTAAGCTCCATTAATTTCAGTGTAAGTGTCTTTTTAAAAGATTGATTTATTTTTCTGAAAGGCAGAGTGACAGAGGGAGAAAAAGGAGGGAGAAAGATCCACTGGTTCACTTCTCAAATGACTGCAACAGCTTAGCTAGGCCAGGCCAGAGCCAGGAGCTTCACTTGGGTCTCTCACATGGATTCAGGGACTCAAGCAATTGAACCATCATTTGCTGCTTCCTGGGCACATTAGCAGGGTAGGTGGATAGGAAGCAGGATACCTAGGACGGGAACTATTGGATGTGGGACACAGGCATCCCAGCCGGTAGCTTAACCGGCTGCACCACAGTTCCTGCCCTGCTGTGTAAATGTCTTCCAGAGAAACCTTGTCGCTCTTTTCTGTTTGTCCTTTGTCCGCTTTTTACCTGCATGTATTAATTAAATGATGGCATGAACGAAGAGGGGGAAATTTGTGGCCTTTTTTTGTTCCCTGAAATAATGGGTGATTGCTTTTGCTTTTGTTCAATAGGGCTTTTTTATTATTAAGTTAAAAATCTGCAACTAGCAGGTTAAGCAAAAATGTGGACTATAATCACTGTAGAAACAGTAAAATCAATGAGTTTATTATCCTTTGTTTGAAGAGCCCTTCACTGTTCTTTTATGACTGTCATTTGAAAGTTACCAGAGAGTCTTTGTATAAGTGAGATATGTATTCAGAAACATCTATGCCCAGAGACAGACACTGTTGTGAAAAAAATGTGCATATTTGAATTGGAATATTTGGTCCAAATACCCTGTGATTCAGTTCATGAAGAAATATGAACTTCTAAATCTGGATTTTTTTTTATCACTCTCAGAAATTTTGGACCAAATGAATCTTTCAGCCACTAGTGTATCTTGAATACAAGATAATGAATGTTGTATTGGTATAATTCTTGGAGACATGTAACATATGTTTCATGTAGCTTTCAGTCATCATATCAGTGAGTTCTATACCCCTTAGCCTGTTCAAAGTGAGAAGGATGCAGGGTAAGTTCTGGTTTGCCTTCTGTCCATTCTGGATTTCATTTCCCTGCCTGCCCTGGAAGAGAATCAAAGAAAGGATTTGCTCTGTGATTGTCCTTTGCTCAGAAATGGTGTGTTGAAACTGAGGTTCTCTGTCTGACTGTCATGTTCTTGCATTTTGTTTGCCCTCAACCTCTGGTTTGCTCTTGTATGTCACTTACACAGCAGTTGTCCAGTTTAAAGCCTTATCATTATTATTAATTTTCTTCTTTATTTTACCACATTGTAGTTTTATTTATTCGTTAAGAATAAAAACCGGGTATTAACCACCTGCTATGTGCACCTCGTACTTAGAGATAGAAAAGAAATAGCAAATGCTTTCCTGTTCTTGAAATGTATGTAATTTATTTGTAGAAATAAGACTTTTTGCTATGAGGAATTGGGAAAGCATTGGTGAGAGAATCTAAGGGCAAGTGCACTGCATTTCTTAGGAAACTAAAGAAAACTGTAGGGGTTGACATTTAGCATGGTGGTTAAGGTGCTGCTTGAGGGCGCCTGCATCCAATACTGGAGCCCCTGGGTTTGAGTCTATCTCCACTTCCCATTGCATCTTCCAGCTCACATAAACCCTGAGGCGTCACATAATGGCTCAAGGAGTTGGGTCCCAGCCACCCACGGGCATGGGAGACCCAGATTGAGTTCCTGGCTCCCTGTTTATGTCCGGCCTAGCCCTGGCTTTTGGGGGCATTTGGTGAGTGGAGCAGCAGAAGAAAGATGTCTCTGTCTCTCTCAAATAAAGTAAATAAATAAATTAACCAAAGAACCACTTTAGCTGGTTCTCTTTGCTGTAGCCACATGTCTAAAGAGTACATTCTGGGACCACACTGGGTCCACACACAGTGTTCTTGTCTTTTTCATGACCGTTACCCTGTATCAGCCATTGAGTGCTGTCAGGCAGAAAAATAGCTTCCCTACATTCTGTGCATGAGAAAACTGAGGTGTGAAGAGACTTACCAACTTGTTCAAGGTCAGATGGGTTCTCAGTTCTGGAGCATGTAAGTGCGTGTTCCCCAAACAGATACCCCAAGATTAACAATTTGCTTTGAAGTCACTTCCCTGTGACTACAGTTGATAAACGTCCAACGTCCAGCCTAAACATTTAGTCTATGGAATGGGGCAATCACTTTTTTCTCAATTTTCCATAAATGTTGAGAGAATATAACTACATCTCAAATATTCACAAACTGCTCGGCGTTTATGGAGAAGCCATTTAAGTTCCTAGTAACCGCAGCAACATTACACTCAATTTTTGTTAGCTTTTAAGTTTTCAGTCTTGCTGACAGATAAATCTCTGTTTTGATTTTGTAATTCATTACTGAAGTCAAGCTGAGGTATTCAGGTAGTGAGGTGGATTTTTTTTTTTATCTTATCAGTGGAGTTCAGGAAAAAATTAAGATGGCATGATTGAAATATTTCTTAGGCTTCTGGTTGCCATTTTGTAGAAACACAACGTTTGTAACACAGCAGAACAACCATGGGTACCTGAGCATATGTTCAGTTCACCTTTCCTAGGAGGGGGGGAATTATTATCTAACATTTTAAATGCTTGCTTCCTGTCAGGATCTTTAGATTTCTGATATTTCAGCTTTCTTGTTGATGTAGTCTTATCGGCCTGGCAGTCTTCATGTGCTCTCCCTACTTTGTTGAACAGCATGTCCTGAAACTTGGGATGCCATTTTTCTCGGTATTTTAGGGGGCAGCTGATGCACTCAAGGCATCACCTAACCACCAGCAAACACATTCTTGACTGAATAATGATGTATGTGGAATGTGACTTTTTTTTTTTGCCTTATAAATGGATAGCAATTTACACAGCTGTGGATGTGGGATGTTTCAATCCCAGACCATGTTGTAAGAAAAATTGAATGACAGTGAGCAAAACAGCAGTAATTATAAAACTAATTACTAAATGCTGATGATGCCCATAGGCTTTGCATAACTAAAATTAGAAAAGGAAATTGCTTTCGGCTTCAGAGAGGCAAAATGCTAGTTATTTCACTGTTTCAGTCAAAATGGAGGGTAGTATATAAAGTTCAATCAGGAAAATATACATGCATACATATATATATCTATAGATTTGCATATACAAACATTTTCTCTGTTGAAATGTTATTCACTCTATCTTCCAATTTTATTTATAGAACTTTATGCATAGGTATTTACATAAAGAAGATAACTCTATTAAAATATTTGAATGCAGAATATATATATTATGCATTTTTGCATGTGCTATAATTATAACATTTAAATGCATATCTTTACAATTTACTTGGTTCTTCTCATGTACATTTTTACAAGCAGTATGTAGTATACAGTTTGCACCCCTGCACAAAGAACCTCATAGCACATTCTTCAAAAAGAGATATCAAAAGCAAATTAAAACATTGACTCATAAAAAAAAATGAAGCTACATGTTTTTGGAAGGCCAATGATTGATAAATCCGAAGTCTGAAAGGCCTGCCTGTGTGTGATGTTAACTCCAAAGAAATCACTGAGATTGTAAACACATTATCTGCAGACCCCAGGCAATTCTAAGATTACAAATTTTAGAGCTGATATTGATACTATTCAAATAGAAAGCATAGTGATTATTGATTATGGCCATGTGCATATAAATATAGAAAGTGATTTCATGAGTTAAAACATGATCACTTTTATTGAAAACATTTCCTTGTTTCTTACAGTTAGTTGGTTTCTAGTTTCATGTGTGGTTCTGCAGACAAGGGTTGTGAAACATGACCCTGCTAAGTATACTGTTTATGGTGATGTGTAAGTTTCAGAGGAAGCAGATCATGGATCAGGAAGGTGAATCATTGTTGATAGAAAGGATCAATGCATAGCGCATTTAAAAGATTCAGGTCGTTTGAATGACCTGCAATATGATGTTTCATTTAATTTTCTACTGCATGTTATTTTAAAAGTCTTAAGAAATTAAAATGTCCAAAGATAATTCTGTCCTTGGATGTATATTATTCAAATGAAACCCAAGTATAATTGAATCAAAGCTGTAATGAAATTCTTCTTGTAACTTTTACCTAGTGGGGCAGTGTGATGGGTTAGTTCCTCCCATTTGTGTTAGTGAATTTAGTAATTAGTTCTTTTACCAAGGCAAATAGTCTAATTATGGAGGAATAAATCACTGAGTGGCATCCAAAATGAATGTGGAGAATCTTGCTTCACGTGGAATGTCTGGTAATTTAGTCAGCTGTACTATTCATACTCAAGTTGGGGTAAAAGCTCAGCTTCTGTGAGTCATCTGAGGTGTTCAGAATTTGAACGAAGTGCTGCTTCGCATTAGATGGCCTTCAGGTGTGGACTTGGTGTCAGTCATGTAAGTATGTGATCAAGGACTCAAAGCTGTCCCAGTCAGCTAAAGTGAAACCAGCAAGTTTACATCTTTATTTATTTATTTATTTATTTTGTCATGGATTTGATCTCACATTTCTTCCCTTCCAGTTTGCTCTTTCTGAGGGTCCAAAGCATGAGGGGTTTTTTTGTTTGTTTGTTTGTTTGTTTTTTCAAGGCGTTACTGCTGCTAGTTTTCTTTTGGTGAAGTGATCGCTGGCTCCTGCTGGGAAAGGGGGTCACCAGGAGGGAGAGAGCATGAGTTTACAGAACACCAGTCCTTCTACTGTCTACTCATCACAGACAAAGTAGTCACTGAGGGTCAAATGTGTCCCAGGCTTACTGTTCCCTGGAGAGAAGAAGAAAACCTGGCTGTATAGGATGTTGGGACTCAAAAATTTGTCACTTTGTGTGTGACTAGAATCTGAGTGGAAGAGAGTGGAAAGCAAATGCATTTTTCAAGACTTTGTGTAAAATTCGTTGTCGTTGAGCTCACTAAGGCAGCGCACAGTGGCCTGTGGGGCACTGGTGTTGTATCACCTGGTACCAGGAGGCAAGCCTTGCCTACAGACAAGATCGTTTTCTACACGTTTTCTGTCCTGTTTCACCTTGGTCATCTGCATCTCTTGTGTGTAAAGAGAAACAATTTATTTTCAACACTTGAGGGATATAGAACATCTGACTGCTGTCATAACCTATTGTTTTTAACATAAACATTATAGCTGCATTTGCCTTGAAATATTTGCCCATTATTGCGTAAATCCAAGCCGTGTGCAGGAGTGTCACCTTGTGGTCTCTGGCATCAAAATTGAGACCTATCGCTTACCAAAGTGCAATTTGCTCCCTTCACATGCGTTTACTTCAACAAAATTAGAGGTGAAGCTTTCTTTTTCGTAATTGAGTTAAACAGTGCAGTAACTGAAGAGAAACTTGAGAGAGAATGCATTGCTTTTAACTTTAGCTTCCAGAACCCCTCAAACGTAGCTAAGGGCGTACTGTATTTTCCTTTATCAGAAGATGGTTGATTGCCTAATGGTGGAAGCACTGTTAAATAGCTTATTTCACATTACTGGAGAAGATGGGCTTTACATCAATTGCGCAATGTAATTCTTTCTATTATTTTGGGGAAATTGTTTTGCCCTGCACAGAAACATGCATATAAGAGAGAGAGAGTGTGTGTGTGTGTGACTTGATAATCTTTTGTGATGTACAGGACACCTAAAGTGTATTATTTAAGGGATTATACAATTTCACATGGAGAGCTGGAGCCCTTTGCCATTTGCTCGGATCACTCATTTACAAAGTTCTCCAGCTTAGAATTCATTTCCTCTGCTTTAAAACCCAAATTAATATTTGCAATTAGGTGAATTCCTGGCTCTGTTTTGCATCCCTGCTCTATTTTTTTTTGTTTCCCTCCGTCCTCCCCCCCCCCCTTTTTTTTTTTTTGAGAGGCAGAGTTAGTCAGAGAGAGACAGAGAAAGGTCTTCCCTCTGTTGGTTCATCCCCCCAAATGGCCACTGTGGCCTGTGCGCTGTGCCGATCCAAAGCCAGGAGCCAGGTGCTTCTTCCTTGTCTCCCAGGCGGGTGCAGTGCCCAAGCACTTGGGCCATCCTCCACTGCCTTCTCGGGCCACAGCAGAGAGCTGGACTGGAAGAGGTGCAACCGGGACAGAATCCGGCACTGCAATTGGGACTAGAACCTGGGGTGCTGGCGCCGCAGCAGAGGATTAGCCAAGTGAGCTGTGGTGCTGGCCTCCATCCCCTTTCTAATTCTGTATTTTGTATACTCCTACAAGACTCATTAAATAACACTTGGACTAACACAGGGCAGGGTGTCAAAGAAGTCATTGTCCAATCTCATGACTGGAAATGACGTGTTTAGCGTTGACGCCCTTGTCTAGGAGCTTTTCATTCATCCTGGAGCTTAGAATAAGCACTTACTTATCCTAACATCTTTGACCATTTTTAATGGGTACTGCTCTTTGTTAATATCTCTAGTTCAATGTTACAGAAGTCAGAGGAACACACATGGCTTCTCGTGACTTCTCTGAGTTGGTATCTCTACTTCCTCTCGTCAAAGGACACGTCTCCTCCTTTCCTCCTTGACCACTGTGTACAGCTACTTTCCTCATGTGCCGTCAGTCCGTGACCTCTCAGAATGTAGCTCGCAGGCCCTCTCCGGGATTTCATCTTTCGACTCTGGTAGCCTTTTAATTTACTGCATGCTTGCTGTTTTTGAAATTTCTTTTTTTTTCTGTGGCTTTGGCCTCAGCAGCCCTCTTTGTGTTCCTTTTCATTTTTATACTAATAATTACAACACTTCCCAATTAATTGCCATTTGTAAATGTAATTGATGTGTTCCTCCCTCTCCACACCACTAATGAAGATGTTAAAGAAAGTCTTAGCATGAGACCAACCCCAGCAGAATTCCCTTGGATCTTGGCTAAGTTACAGGTTGCCATAGCTCTATTTATTTTCCCTGCTTCTGGTAAAGACACCTTAATTCATTTTCTAGGATTTCACAGTAATGGAGCTCTTTATGAAGTGTCTGTCCATACACGCAGTGACTACTGAACTCTTTGTGATTTTTCCGAAAACTTGAACTCCAGATTTGCTTATGTACCTTGGAATCTTAGAAGCGTTGTTTGCGCTCCAGGAAATGAAAACAAAACGCTTCTGAGAATTCGGTGTGTGAAACAGCATCACTGTGAGATAAATTCAACTGATTTTTCCCTGTTCTGCAATCCTGGCACAAGGGAGTGCATCAAAGGTGTTTAACACAAATAAACTATGTAGCTATCTTAGCAGAGAGTGTGCTTCCATTTCAGCCCAACAATATTGGGTCCACTTCCTCTATGATCAGAATATTACAAAGGGAGTGGAGAATAATTTATATCAGAGGTTCTGTGACGGAATGAAATGGAGCTCCTTTGAAGTATGATCTCTGAAAGCACAGCATGAAGCTCAAATAAAGTGAAGGACATTCGCTATTACAAGTAATGTCCTTAATAATCTTGTTAGTCTAGTCTCCTTCTGTACGAGACAAATGGAACATTATTGGCTTATGGGCTGTAGTAAATAATTTAGTTTCCAATATTCAGGCTGCTTTGACAGTAAATTAAAATGACATGAAAGGGGCTTGTTGAATAAAGAAAGTATCCAATCAAATTTAATTGGCATGACTAAGGCAGTAGAAATATGTTTTATAATTAAACCATGTTGTCTTGGAGCTTTATAAGCATGTATGAATCAAAATGTCAAAAATTATTCTTTGATACTGTGCATTTAAAACTTTGCATGGTGAATAGTTTCCTTAAACAAGCTTGTAGACATGCATATTGATGTAATGTGAAAATAGTTTCATGTTTTAAATAATAAGTGATAAACTAACTTCTCCATTTGTAAACCCTTGCAAGTAGCAATTCTGATAACAGCCCACTTAAAAAGTCTCCTTTATGGGATTTTGTTTTCAAATTGATACACTAATAACTCTGAACAAGCTGTGATTTCTTTGTGGTCAGCTTATGGTATTTCAGTGCTCAGCCTCTTGGTGATGACAATAAGTTTCAAACTCACTGAGCAGAACAAAGAATAGAAAAAGAGTAGTTTGGAGAATCAAAAGAGAAAAATACAAGGTGTATTTTGGTGTGTCATTCCCTTCTCAAATTCCAGATGAATTAGATTTTCTACATTTGACAGCCGAAGTGTCAAGTGCTTCTTCTATAAAAGACAGGAAGCCGTGGGAATTTCAGATCCCTGTATGACCGCCTGTCCTGTTTTTTCTTTTTTTCCTTCCCTGAAAGCAGTGCCTAAGGAAGTGCCCGATTGTAATAAAATTTCTAATGATGGTTCTTTCCACAACTTAGCCAGGAAATATATGGTAGGGGCTTCAGAGATAGCTTATACAAACAGAAATGAGCTTCGGGAATCATTTTTCATGCATAGCCCTTTCAAACGTCCTCATCAAAGTAAGGTAAAGATTAGAGAAGGTAAGAACGAGGAGAGGAGAAAGGTTCAGATACATAAACATTGTTCAGACTGAAGTTCACACGTGACTTTCTCTTCGGCACTGGATAATTACAGTGACCACTTTCTAATCTCTTGGTAACTTTTCAGTTCAGGGAAGGATTTTGTGATTCATCACTCTGTTCTCTTGATGAGGATCAAACGTGGGTAGCTGCT
Organism: Oryctolagus cuniculus; assembly: GCF_964237555.1. Taxonomy (NCBI): domain Eukaryota; kingdom Metazoa; phylum Chordata; class Mammalia; order Lagomorpha; family Leporidae; genus Oryctolagus; species Oryctolagus cuniculus. The sequence goes on along the minus strand of NC_091443.1, from coordinate 42,252,799 downwards.
TCACAGATAATACAGATAATACGGTGTATGTTGATATTGTCCCAGGATAACACGTTAGGGACATATTGTCCTAGATTTAACCATGGAATGTTGTTCTTCCCGCAGCACTGTAGCATGAGATGATGTGGAAATGTACAAATTATTGCCTTTGAGTGAAAACAAAATGATTAAAATGAGTATTTCTTAAAATATACCCTCCACAGTCTAAAATTTTCTCCTCTTGAAGGTTTTTAAACTTTTGGCACAGTTTGATTAAAGTTTGGGAGAAATAACAAATTAAAAGGACTTTTAAAAGAATCCTTATTTTACTTAACATTGATCCAGTATATTCCATATGCATGCAAGGTATAAAGATTGCACTTACCTCTCCACTTCTCTCGTCCTTCTTATAGAGTTAGCAAAATCCACTACTATCATACTGGTTTTTGTACTACTGGGACCTCAAAGTATAAAAGTAAGTGAATGACTTTATAATGGGAACAGAAAAGCCTCATTAGAGGAAGGGTTCTGGAGAGAATACTGCTAACTGGAATATCTTTCTATGTAACTGTAATTACTATATTCGTGAATGCTGTTCTTTGTTGTTGTTTATCAAGATTTTTTTTTTTTTTGAGTCCCGTCTCTAGTGACTTCAGCATGTGTCAGTCATTTGGAGGGCTTGGTAAAACATTTCTAGAATCTTCTTCCTTATTCTTTGATTTTATATGTGTAAGATATGCAAGATACAGATTTAAATTTTTTTAAATGCATTTTCACTTTATTTGAAAGGCATAGAAACAGAGAGGTATAAGGGCGGGGGAGGGAAGGAAGGAGGGAGAGAGAGAGAGAGATATTCACTCCCTGAATTTATTCCCTAAATATTTTCTCCTTTCAAAAAATATTACTCACTGTTTATTTGAAAGGCAGAGAGACAGAGAAAAGACAGGGACACAGATCTTCTATTCATTGGTTCACTTCCCAAAAGCCTGCAACAGTTAAGAAGGGCCCAAACCTGAGTCAGGGGCTTAGAACTGAATCTAGGTCTCCCACATGGTGCCTGCACCTCACAGGCTGTGCATTAGCAGGAAACTGGAATCAGAGTGCAGCAGCATTCAAACCCAGGCACTTGGTAGGGAATTCAGGCATCCCAAGCAGAGTCTTAGCCACTGTGCCAAACTCTCACCTAGTAACTTTCAGTTTTATTAATACCCATATTTATTACAAAATTATACATTAAAACAGCATATAATCATATTAAGATTTTCACCATTTTTGCCAGGTGCCCGTTGTTAAAATTTGCATTTGACTTCCCAGGTACATGGAAACCTTTATCTTCTACTTCTGTGTGTGTATGTGTGTGTGTTTGTGTGTGTGTGTGTGTATATAAGTTTTTGATACGTGGATTGGAAATTTTTTAAATATTCACTATTTTTAAGTAACTAAGTCTCATGTTTTTCTTTATCCGTCTCTGGAGTTGATCCAACTCAAAGCACATTTGGGCATTCGGGATTATGATGCTTCTAGGAGTTAAAGTCTTGAGTTGAGAGTGGTGGGTAAATATTCATGGCACCTAACCATTGGACCTTCTCTTTTATGGGTACAATGTACAAACAAAGCAGCCTTTGATACATCTACAGTTTTTAAAATAGCTTTCGCTTTTTAAAATTGTGTCTCCCAAGAAGCACAGGAAACAGAGCAAGAGAAGTCACAGCTCAGGGGGCATCGCCACCCTGGGGGACAGTCAATTTTAAAATACTCTTTAGCATCAGTTCACTACTGCTTCTATTCTACATCAGCCAATCCTTTAATACTCTGTACTTGCCCAGCCTGGCATGCTGGAAGCTAAAGGCCTGTCTTGTCAATGCATGCATAAAGTGTACCTGTCTTAGTATTTTGATATTGTTGTTTATTCTGAACTTGCCTTTGCACTTGTTTGGGGGATAAGTGGATTTCTTCTAAGCTAAAAGTTTCCAAATTTTAATTCTTTTTTGGCCTGAGGACTTTCTAAAATAAAAGTTTATTTACTTCTTTGAAAGGCAGAGAGAGAGAGAGAGAGAGAGAGAGAGTAAAAGGGAGAGAAAGAGGAGAGAGAGAGGCAGCTACAGAATCTTGGATCTGCTGGTTCACTCTGCAAATGGACACAACAGCCGGGCCGGGTTAGGCAGCAGCCAGCAGCCTGAAACTCCACCCGGGTCTCCCACATGGTAACAAGGTCCAAGATACTTGGACCATCTTCTGCTGCTTCTGAGGCACATAAGCATGGAGCTGGATAGGTAGTGAGCAACTGGGAGCTGAACTGATCCTCTGATTTGGGATGCTGGTGTCGCAAGTGGTGGGTTAACCAGCTGCACCAGTGTTGAACTTGGTCTGAAGACATTTTACCTTGACATGCAAACAAATACAAAGAAGGTTGTTTGACCAGAGTCCTAAGCTCTTGCTTCCTACCCTTGGTAGCTTTTCTAATACAGCTAAAATAGAGAATGAAGTGGCTGCAAGAACCATACTTCAAACTCAGAGAACTGGTTTTCAGAACCCTTACCTAACATCTAGAGCCCTCATCTAGCTCTCATTCCTGTTGATTTTTTTTGTCCCTACTTCCCCTCACCAGATGGATTTATTTTTGTGTGTATGTGTGACCAACATATTAGATTCACTTAAAATATGCTCCCAAAAGGTAGGTTATTCAAAAATGACTGATGCCATTGGGACACATGTTAGGAGAGTGGTGAAGGTGACACTTGGGATGCCCGTGTCCTGTTTTGGAGTGCCTGCTTTGAGTCCTGGCTCTTCTACTTTTGATTAAGCTTGCTGCTAATGTGCAGCCTGGGAAGAAGCAGATGATGACCCAAGTACATGGTTCCCTGCCACCTGTGAGGGAGACTTGGGTTGAGTTCCTGCCTCCTGGCTTTGGTCTGACTGTGGCCCAGCCTCAGGCATTTGGGGAATGAACCAGTCAGTGGAAGACCAGTCTCTCTCCCTGCATCCTTTACTCCCTCCTCCCCCTCCCCCCCTCTCTCCCTTCCCTTCAAATAAAATGAAAATAAATACACAAAATTTATTTTAAAAAAACTGTTAATAGCCTTTTGGCCAGAACCACCATCTTCCAGTAATTCACCAAGATGACGAACACAAAGGGAAAGAGGAGAGTCACCTGATATGTGTTCTCCTGTTTTTTCAGAATACATGGTGTTGTGCCTTTGGTCACATCCATCACATCTACACGAAAGATAACATTGTAGACATCACATCGGGAAGTGGGTACTGTCCAAACAGGAAGGTGCATAAGTGTACACCAATGCAAAACTGGAAAAGTCCACAGTGTTAGCCAGCATGCTGTTGGCATTGTTGTAAACAAACAAGTTAAGGGCGAGGTTCTGGCCAAGAGAATTAGTGGGTGTACTGAGCATATGAAGTGCTCTTAGAGCTATGACAGATTCCTGAAACCTGTGAAAGAAAATGAGCAGAAATGAAGGAAGCCAAAGAGAAAGGTACCTGGGTTCAGCTAAGATGTCAGCCTGCTCCACCTGGAGAAGCCCACTTTGTCAGGACCAATGGAAAAGAGCCTGAGCTGCTGGCACCCATTCCCTGTGAATCCATGGTGGAATGAGTGTTAAAAACAAACAAACAAACAAACAAAAACCCCTGGTAATGTTAAACTGATGAAATACCAGGAGTAAGCTATCAGGTCAGAAAAGAATATGAAATGAATGTGTTTTTTCCCTCGCATTCTCAGAATACTACTGTACTAAGTACATTAGTCAGCAGAATTTCCAAACCAAATTTGACTTCTGTAGCGTGAAACAGGCTATTTGAGAACCCCATTACAGTGTTCTGTAAGCCCTGTCTGTCAAACACCCTGTTAGTGAGAAAGCCTTAAACTGTCTTGTGCTCTGATGAGCTTAAAAAACAAAACAAAAAAAAAAAAACAAAAAAAAAAACCAAACAACAAAACAAAAAATAGTTGGCTGAATCATATCTATGTGTTCTGGATGAAGTGCAGTATCAGTACCAAACTATATATTTATTTTTTTTGGTTGGTGATGGTAAGTTGTTTTGTTCTCCAGCTGGTGCACTAATGTCTTCCTTTTTTTTCCTTGTGGATATTTTTTTCAACTTTTATTTAATAAATATAAATTTCCAAAGAACAACTTTTGGATTATAGCAGCTTTTCTCCTGATAACCTCCCTCCCACCGGCAACCATCCCATCTCCCACTCCCTATTTTAAAAAGTCAAATGAATCCTTAGTTTTTAGACTGTTTTTTTTCTCCACGTTGACAGCTCGATAGTTGATAGGGAGAATGTGCACTTGGAAGCCACCTGTCTTGAGGTCACCAGCCAACCAGTTCCTGCTACTCTCAGGTGCCGGGGTTTCCTGCCCTGTGTAGCTGAGACTGTTTATGTCTACCTCACAGGACAGAGGGGGCAGCCACCCTGAGGTAGCCTGAACGGGAGCAGCAGTCCACGGCCTGCCTCCAGGGAGGAGTTCACTACTGGCTTGTTTCTTTTCTACCTTCAGAGCTTTGATTCTAATTACAGGAGGATTTCATTTAATCTTGGTCTGCTAAACTTCTAGTCTTTGAAAGGGAAGCATTGCTCCTGGAATAATAGAGTCATTAACCTAAGATTTGCTAATGAAATAGTGTGCAAAGGCAGAGCTTCCTGGAGCTGCATTTGGGCACATTTCTTCACACACTAAAAGAGAAATGTTGGGTAAATATTTTACTACTCATTCTTCATCCTCCCTGCTATTACCTGTGTTAATTTGATATGATCATTCATTTTTCAATTTCATTGTCCTCTTTTGCTTTTTGAATACTTCCCTGAGTAGAGAGGAATTTCTGATTTGAGCGCTGGGATGGGGCCGGGGTGGGGGGTGGGGTGGGGGAGGGAATGGCTAAGCCTTTCCGTCCATGAAATAGTTGATTCTGAGTGGAAGGTGTCCCTCCTTGTTGTGCGTCCCTTTTCTCTGGATGAGATCATTCAAAATATTCAGAAGCATCTTTTCCGTTTACTCTAAGTGAGGAGAAGCCTGTGGGCTGGTTGATTTTGCAGAAAGAGGCTTTGATTTCCTTAACGAAAGGTTGACAGTGGAAACACATGCTGATCCTAGCAGCACGTGGTCTCACAGCAGCAGGACATTGTGCTCCGGAGTGGGCTCTCCCTGCAAACCCGTGCTACTTTCCGGGAAGATTCATGGCAAGCCGGTAAAATGGATACATTCTATTGTATTACGTGTCACAATCTCCCAATAAATACTGGTATTCAGGTAGGAAATGAAGCGGTTTAGTTGCACACGTGCCTCGTTAATGAGAGGGAAGGCAGCTCATTTGCCTTGTTTGTCTTCAGAAAACGGTACAATTATTTTTCATTAAAACTTTTTGCTAACGGCACTTTGTGATTTTGTAGAAAGCATCCTCAATAGTGCAGTACAGCTCACTCGGTGAGAATTTCAGAGAACATACATGCACCCTCATTTCTGCTCTTCAGTTCAAAGACTAGTACCCCAGATCCAGAAGAGCAGCATTGACAGAATCCGGAAGTGTTGAAAGAGTGAATTCTGGTTCCGTAGTAAGATTTAGTTAATGAGACAACTTCTGCCATAGCAAAATGGTGATGAAGTCTAAATTCGCTTCCTTCAGGGGAAAATGCATGCGCCACAACGTGTGAAAAATGACTGCGAGTGATAGGTTTGTACTGAGCAAAATTCACAGTGATGCACCTGCTTACCTTTCTAGAGTGACAGTTATTAGAACTTATGAGAAACCTAACAGGTAATCTCTTGTTAAAGGCAACATAACTTTGCATCAGCTGCGGGATCCTTGTGTGTTGCTGGCAAGGTTTGTAGTCAGTCTTCTTTAGCCTGGGCACTGCCAAGGTGGTTTGTCATAAAACCCGTTTAAAATTCTGACTCGGATGTTTTGCCGTCTCAATTTCTTTTCGTGATTCATACTTTGAGTTGTCCTAATCTTTAGTGGAGGGATTTAAAATTGATTAGGAGATGTATATTTTCATTCCAGTGTTCATTTGAAATCTACAAGTTTTTAGCCTCTTTCCAATTCCCTGTTCAGTATTTGGCGTGGTTGAAATATGAGTGTAAAAATAGTAGATTTTTTAAGGCTTTTGTACAGGCTCAGGAGAGTCCTTCCTGCTATCTCTAGCTAGAAAGGTAATGAACTGTAAAATATGTTGAAATGATTGGGGATTAAAAATCTCTGGTGTGTAGTGACAGTGCAATTATATTCCACAGTAAAGGTTTCTTGTATTAAGAGTAATAAATAAAACTTATTTTTTCCCCACTGTGATTGGTTGTCACCACCATAATGATAGCTTTGACCTTCTTCCTCTTCAGATGTCGTTAGCCTGTGACCAAGTAGTCAGGGGATAGCAAAATGCTATGGAAACCTAAATACAAATTCACATTTCAGGAAAAACAATTCTCACAAAACCACAGCAGTGAAAGTCCAGGGGCATGGTGGTTGCCTTCTGGAATTATGCAAATATGCTACTTTTTCAGTGCCGCATCCGTGCTTTCTTGATGGTATTCTTTAGTTTCTGTTATTGTGAGCTGGGTTAACTGTGAAATTGGGCTTACAGTATTGCCTACCTATGGATATACACTGTGGAAGCAAACTGGCCCCTACTTGAATCTTGTCTCAGGAAGTCAGGTGGCAGGCTCAAATGGCCGAGGTACAGGCGCATCTCAGGAAGTAAGTTAAATAGAAGCTTAGATCTCCAGCTAGGGACTGTTACATTTTTCAGAGATTAGAACTGTATTGTTTTTTATGGAGTAAATGAGGCAGCGATTTCAGATGATGTAGACACTGGGTAGTCTTAATTTTTTAAGACTTATTTTTTTTCCAAATGAAGTCCACAGTCAAAATGACTCCCAAAAGTGAACCTGACGAACAGAGTATTCCTCAGCAGGTGCTCATCGCCTTTACTCCATTTTAATTCCTTTTTTAAAACATCCTCATCTGAAATGTGAATGTCAGGGGATGCCCCTAGTGCAAGGCTCCTGAATAGCACTGGGCCATATTTATTCATTAGAATTACGTGCCATTTTGTCTCCCTTTCCTATTAAGCCCCATTTGTCTGTCTGGAAGGTCAAAGGAGCAGCTGTCTCTGGGGCTGACCTCTGTGCACCTCTATTGTTGGACTCTTCCAAGGGTACTAACTCTTTCCTTCTTCCTGGGGACCTGCAGGATTGGCTTTGCAAAGCATTGACCCTTTCTCAGGTCAGAGAGCAAGAGGGACAACCGCTTACATGTTCCTGTAATCCCCACCGCTGCTCTGTGCAGTGTGGGCATCAGTTGCCTGCTGGAAGATTTGATGCTGCCTGCTAATGATCTCACAGTTCACAAGTGAAATCAGCGAATAACGGCCACGGTTCAAAGTCCTTTCTGACTTACTGCTTTCTGAGTGCTCGCTGCTGTGGGTAACTGGCATCAAACTCAATCCCTCCACTGACATGAGTCTGGAAACCCATCTACCTTGTGCATAATAATTGTTACTGCCCCCACTCCCCACTTTTGCTAACAATGAGGTTTGGTAGAGACTTTGCCACCAATGAATGGCCACTTACTCCAAATTTCTGTGACCCCAGTATAGTCAACAAACTTTGCCATTGCATTAGGGTAGGTAGATAATGAAAGAGTGAAGCATTGAAATGTGCCTAAATAAGATGCTGTTACAAGCCTTATGATAGATTTGTGTTTGACTTAACAGCTTTTGGAACCTAATAAAAAGAGCTTAATTGACAATTTCTTGAAATTGCTAAGAAAACCTAGTGATGTTGGTAGAGGATAATAAGGAGTTTCTCATCACTCTCTTCTAGATTGAGCCTATGCAGACAAAAAAAAAAAAAAAAAGCAAGAAGAAAAGAAAAGAAAAAAAAAGGATTTATCTCTGTGGTAACTCTAAGTAATTGATATACAGACAAGGTTTGGTTCCAATTTGCCAGCAATAAAGTTGTAATAGGGTTTTCTCTGCAATTTTAGCCTTAATGTGCTCATTCCAAAGAGCGGTATTTTTCCAAGCGAACAAATAACATCAGTAAAGCTTACGATCAGTAATAGCCCCACACTGATGCTCGCATTAAACTTGTTAAATCAATTCACTAGACACTTTCTAAAGTGGACTGTCTGTTTATTTTGACTTGCACCCTAGGTGCATGATCCATCAGTTATATTTGTTTGAATGATCTTTACATCCAAAATTGGTAATTATTCATGCTTGATTGTGGTTATGAATGGGCCTCTTCTTTATCCCCCCCCCCACCTCCTGTTTTGTTTTGTGGCTGCTCATCTTTTTCAGCCTTTGGTGTTTGAAGGATATGGATATTTAGCAAGTGCCACTTCTTGAGTTGGCATATTTTTGCTTCTCCCAAAAGTCATGTGCTACCTGTTTGCATACATACCCTGAAGGATGTCTTGCACAACAGTCTACCCTTATTTAGAATATCTTGTTGTTCTTGAAATAGACAAACAAAATGGACAAATACAAGTATTCATATTTATTAAAATGAGTATAAATTCTAATTCTATCACCAAAAGTTGTATGTATTCCATTGGCTGTGGAAGGTGTTAGCTGGAAACAGATAGCTGGTGTTCCAGAAAGTACCTTTCGGAGGGAGACAATCTACTAGCCCTGCTCATTTGTCACCGGAACAAGCCTAGCCTGCTGCTGCATGCTGCCTTTTGTCAGTAAACACAAAGAGAAATCTGAAGCCATCAATCTTGCTTATCAATACTACTCAGTATGATTCTTTGCCTAGCCATTTTCCTTTTTCTTTTCCTATACGGAACTTCATTTTTCTCAGAGTGTCCTTTTGGCTTGGCTGTGAATAAGTTGAGGGTCAACTGGGTAAAACAAAATTAATGCTATATATTTGCGGAACTGTGTACTGCTTAGGGTTCCATGGATGAGCCTCTAATACAAAAGTCAAATGTAACTAAAAGGATATTTTCTGACTAAACCATGTAGCCTCCAAATGTCTGCTTTGGGTGTGATTATAGCCTCTTTTTGCATTCTATGGCTGGTACCATCCACACCCTGTTGAATTCGAAGACTTTTGGGTCTGAAATCCATGCCAACATTTTATTTGTGGTCTGTCTATGCCCTTAAATGTGGTTTTCACTTTCCATGCTCATCTACATTTGCTATTTTTCCTCTACTGGAAATAGCTAGAGCTTAATTTTAAATCATGTATGTTACCTAACAAAGGTATCATCTTAGAACAAATGTGAAAGAAATCTTTAGTATAATCAAACAGCTAAGAAAATACATTAAATTACAAGAACAGTGTGCTCTTGTTCCAATGTAATATTATTGTAATAATGTTTTCTTTGGGTACGTGCAGCAATGCATCCATGATATAGCCTAGTACCAACAGAAAGCTTATCTTGTGTTCTCAATGTAAATTCAAAACTTTTCTCTGTTTTCCCTTTTATTTTAGAAGGTACCTGGCCCAAACCTTGGGATTGAAGTACATAGTAATTCATTCTGACTATTTGTCTTAGATTCATAATTAAAGGGATAAACCTACTGCTTAACGGATCCTTTTGCCTCTCCATTTTTAGTGTGTATTTATAATAAACCTGTTAGAGTAGAATCTAGTTCTGTCGTGTTTAAGCCAATGATAAGGTAGTGTGATTTGTCTAGGGGCTTGAGAAGTTTGTGCATCCCTGAGAAGTATATGTAGACATTCAAAGTATGGATATAGCTTGCAGGACTGCAATTTTGAAAGACTTGATTTTATCTCCTGTTAGTCTGTAAGTTATGATTTGGATATAGTTTTGACTCTTGATAGTAGATGCATATTTTAGAAAAGTAATGGAAAGTGGAATTGAAAGATAAATTTCTTTTGGTACACAAAATATTTTTAAAGATTTATGTTTTTTTTTTTTGAAAGTCAGAGTTACACAGAGAGAGGAGAGGCAGAGAGAGAGAGAGAGAGAGAGAGAAAGAGAAAGAGAGAAAGAGAAAGAGAAAGAGAGAAAGAGAAAGAGAAAGAGAAAAAGAGAAAGAAAGAGAAAGAGAAAGAGAAAGAGAAAGAGAAAGAGAAAGAGAAAGAGGTCTTCCATCCACTGGTTCTTTCCCAAAATGGCTGCAACAGCCAGAGCTGCGCTGATCCGAAGCCAGGAGCCAGGAGCTTCCTCTGGTTCTCCCATGTGGGTGCAGGGGCCCAAGGACTTGGGCCATCTTCTACTGCTTTCCCAGGCCATAGCAAAGAGCTGGATCAGAAGTAGAGCAGCTGAGACTAGAACTGGCACCCATAAGGGATGACAACACTGCAGGCGGTGGCTTAACCCCTATGCCATAGCACCAGCCCCACAAAATACTTTTAAACTCAGGTATCTTTTTTTTATCATACACAATTTCCATGAACTTTTAAAAAAAGGTTTGTTTGTTTGATTATTTGTTTGTTTGTTTAAAAGGCGGAGAGACAGAGAGCACGAGAGAGTGCTTCTATCCTCTGGTTCACTCTCCAGTTGGGTGCAGCAGCCAGCCTGGGCTAGGCTAAAGCCTAGAACATGAAACTCCTTCCAGGTCTCCCACATGGTGGGCAGGAAGCTGAATCAAAAAAGGAGCAACCAGGACTCAAAGTGGCAGTCTGATGTGGGGTGCTGGCTGGTATTGTGAGTGTTGGTTTAACTTCCACTCTGCCAAATGCTGGCCCCTCCATGAACGTTCTGAGGTATACCCTCATGTGATATTCAAATTAAGTAGATGGGAGAAGTCTGAGCGCCAGGGTGGAAGTCTTCTCTTGATTTGAGTGGTCTGTATGTACTGTGTACTTGTATGGATGCATGTGTGTATCTGAGAAGGTAGCTGATGTGTTGAGTGACCATTCTGTGGTAAACAGCGTGTCTCATGTAATAGAATATGCAAAATATTCCCACAATATTGTGGTCCTTTGCTCTTTTTATCTGAGCAACAGCAATTAAACAACTTTTCTTTACACATACATGGTAACTGGAGGAACCAGGTCCAAACCCTGATCTACAGCATTTGATGTGTATTTAGCACAAATCAGTTTTCCAGGGTGGACTGCCTTTCCGTTATGAGAAGCAACTCCTCATAGCTGATTTCCCAGTGGTAATCAAGCTTCTGGGTACCATTTTCGTTAGTGGTTCCCCTACCTGAAATTCTGTCCCATTCGGTGCCCTTTCCCTCTTCTCTCTGATATCTTCTCCCCTGGCTTTTTATCATCATCTTCTCTCTGGCCTTCTGTTTCCATGACAGATTTTTTATGGTTGTCTCTTATGAGCCTTGGGTCCTACACAAACCCATCAGGATGAACATTTCCCAGGCTTGTGTTATTCTTGCAATCTCAGACTCTTTGATCTCATTCTCATCCGTGGTTTTACCCACTACCTATTGGCACCTGATGATTCTGCATCTCCTAACCCTAGATTTCTTTTGGGCAGTCCATGTCCACATGTTTAGTTAGCTATTCTGAATTTGCCTTGATTTGCTATAGGGCCCTTAAATTCAAAAGTTGAGCACTGAATTCACCCTCATCTAAAACCGAGTTTGCCTCTCATGTTTCCTTTCACTCAAAGAAATTACCATGCACCCGAGTACCCATGTATAAATTGGAAAGCTAACCTTGAGTCTTACCTTTGCATTCAGAATGGTTAGATCTGCCCTTCTCCCCTCAGTGTCCTTTTTGTCTATTTCGAATCTCCCATTATTTTCTCATCTGGATGATGCTGAAACCGAACCGGAGTCTTGGACAGAAGTCTGTCCTTTCCTATTCCCTCTTTCCATTCTAATTTTCCATGTAGCTGCTTCCCTGGTCCTCTTGCTCTTCTTTAAAGAAAACATCATGTCACTGTGTTACATCAAAGTATTCCCTGGAATTTTTTCTTTGCTTTCCAAAAACATCAGAAAGTTATACCTAGACTCTGTCTACTTTCCTAGATCCTTCTCTTACCACTCTGTGTTCAAACATCCCTTACCCTCCGCCTTTACCTTTTCTTCGAGTGGCAGCATCACCATCTCTGCTACCTCCTTCTCTCTGTTGACCACGATGACTCATTTCCTGGTTGGCTCAGTTACGCAGGTGAGATTCCTTCAGCTCCCCTTCCTGAGAGCTGGATTTGGGACCCTTCCTTTGTACTTCCTCCCTCAGTCTGTGTACAGTATTTAATGGATTATTTAGTTGTCACCATCTTCAAACCTTTTTACCTCCTTATCCTCAAAGCCTCCAGAAATGCCTGGCATAATGCTCATTAAGCTAATCATATGTTGAATAATGGCCTAATGCTTTAGAAGAATCACTCTTTGGGACAACTAGTATAAAAGCCATTTATAAAGTTATATAATCCAGTAGCTTTGGAAAATAGAGGCAGCTAAGCAAACAATGGGTGGATGAGAAGTAGCGAGTAGGTAATCAGTGCCATTTTTCATTGGCCAGCATTCTGGAGTAATCATCAACTACAAAATAAATCAGAAGCTGATTATGGTTCCTAAATGTTAAAAGTATGAGGGAAACTCTTGGTCTAGTGTCTAGGTCACTGTGAAAACTTGTGGAAATAAAGATTCATGGGCTATATCAGGAGTTGCTATAAACTTTCTGGGAAACTTGGAGGAATTTGTTCAGGAAACTGGTTGCAGACAAGTTTTTATTTTTTTTATCGTTTCTGGAAAACTATCAAGGATATGTTGGCCAGGAAAATTTGAACAGAGAACAGGCCAAATGCTTGTATGAATAGAAAGTATCCTTTTGGCTTTGTTCTTGTTCATTAATAAATATGTTCCTTTCTAACCCTAGCAGGCTATGGTTAATATGAAAACTTTGAAAATAACCCTGTTTTGAAATTTCCCAATGCATGTCTTTATTTGCAAGCAATTTGGGGTAGTTTATGAACAGAATTTTTAAATAAATTAGTGGTCAGCAGATGATTCTGCCAGTGTTATTCAGAGATGATGCTTCTAAGCATAGTGAAACTTTGGACACAAATCAACTTCCATAAAACTATTCATTTTCATTTAATCTGCAGCTCCTTTTGTGAAAAAAAAAATAAAAAGCTGCGTTTTAGTGCTAATCATAATAATCACAATATGAAGCAGATCAACCCAACTAGAGTATTATAAATAACAGGCTACTTGATCTGCAGGAACCTTGTGAAATCACTTGAAGTGGGTCCCCGCCCCCCCCCCAGGGTCAGTTACCAAATGGGCCATTAGTTTGTTTTCCTTTGAAGGAGTGTAGGATTTGTCCCTGCACTTGGGCTGCTTTCTCATCCCATTTGGGATGGGCTGACTTAACCTGGTCTCATCCTGTTACTGATCAACAGCCTCAAATGCCAAGTTTCTGAAGATGTTTTAGCCTTGGTCTTGGGAGGCTAGTTTCCCAGTTAGGGTCTTTCTCACATCCTTTCCATGTCTCTCCCTAGATGCTAGCAGTTAGTTGAAATTCGTTGAGTTTGCTTGGTTGATGGATTGACACATAAGGAGAGGGTTTTGTATTTGTGACTGACAAAGTTTTTGGCCAACAAAATGGGTTATTGTTATTAGCAAAGAAAATATGATACTTTAAATGAGATTTCTTCTTCAGACTGGAAGTATAGCTAGAAATCCTTTGTTTAGGTCAGACTGTATTATGGAAAGGAATAGATTTTGAAATTTTAAGTTATTCATCAGAACATTTCTCGTTTCTTTAAAATGTGAAGCAATAGACTGCTATGGAATTTCCTTGTAGGTTTTTTTCTTTTTGTTAAAGATTTATTTATTTATTTGAAAGGCAGAGTTACAGAGAAGCAGAGGCAGAGAGAGAGAGAGAGAGAGGAGGTCTTCCCTCCGCTGGTACACTCCCCAAATGGCCTCAGCTATGCTGATGCCAAGCTGGGAGCCAGAAACTTCTTCCAGGTCTCTATGTGGGTGCAGAGGCCCAAGGACTTGGGCCATCTTCTATTGTTTTTCCAGATCATAGCAGAGATCTGGATCAGAAGTAGAGCAGGTGGGACTCGAACCAACACCCATATGGGATGCCGGCACTGCAGGCAGTGGCTTCTCCAGCAACACCACAGCACTGGCCCCTTGTAGGTTTGTTTTCTAAGCACCATTTAACATTTCTCTAAATATTCAAGATTTAGGTAAAGCCTGTCCACCCCAATTATAGTTTCAGGTAAGAGAACGAATTTTAGAATCCTTATTTCTAATAGATAATGTTTTAATATATTTAAATCTTTTTAAAAAAGATTTATTTTATTTATTTGAAAGAGTTACAGAGAGCGGTAGAGACACAGAGAAAAATATTCCATCTGCTGGTTCAATCCCCAAATGGCCACAATGGCCGGAGCTGTGCCAATCCAAAGCCAGGAGCTTCTTCCGGGTCTCCCATGTGGGTGCGGGGGCCAAAGGACTTGGGCCATTTTCTACTGCTTTCCCAGGCCATAGCAGAGAGCTGGATCAGAAGAGGAGCAACTGGGATTAGAACCGGTCCCCATATGGGATGCCAGCAATTCAGGCCAGGGCCTTAACCCGCTGCGTCACAGCACTGGCCCATATTTAAATCAACCAAACTTTGTCTGTTTTGACCATAGAATTGGCTTAATAAACAATGTGTCTATTCATAAAAAAAGTTTCTCTTTCATTTTTAGGGTTGGAGGTATAAATAAATAATGTTACTCAGTTGGATTGGATTGTGATTATTTTGATTGACTTTGTTTTCATAAATTATAAATAGGAACAAGTCCCAACTGAAATCTAGGAAATGGTAAATTACTAGTAATTCCACTAATTAAAACTTAAGATCTAACCTAAGTATTATTAATTTCAGTTTGCTCTGAATTTTGTGAGGAATTATGAAAATTATCAAAAGAGCCTAAAGGGATTCATTTTGTGTTTGCTTCACACTGTCCATTGTAATATTAACACAAACACATACATGCACACGCAGACCCTGCTGGCAAGTGGTAATGGTTCAAGCATTTGGTTTCCTTCCACCCACCTAGAAGACCTGGATTCAATTCCCAGCTCCCAGCTTTGGCCCCAGCTTTGCCAGCTGGGGAGTGAACCAGTGAATGGGGACTCTTTATTTGTCATTCTCTTTCCATCTCAAATAAATTTTAAAATAATAATAAAAGTATTCCATTGGAGCCAATCAATTTTGAAAAAAATAAATGATGTACAAAATATTGAAGTTCTTCAAAACATCTCATCACCACTGAATGTGACTTGGGTAGTTTACGACAGTTAAGGAAGATACTCTCATTTGCAAACTCCCAAGATTAAAAGTATTAGTTCATCATTTAATGGTTTTTTTTCTTTTAGATTACAATAAAGAAATGCCTCTTTCCAGGGTAGATTTTATGCCAGTAATTATAAGGGAATCATTTTGGATTATTCTTTATTTGATTTCATTTTTAGGGGTTTAGTGGAGAGTTTATACCTTGAGAGAGTTACCCATATTTTATAGGACTTTCTAAGTTCAGCAGAAATATGGGACATATTTTGACTGGCACTGCTGAAAAGTAGCAAAGCAAAGACAATTTATTGAGAATGATCAACTCAGCATTCTATTGTTTTTGTTGTCAGTGTACTTTGGGAAGTTAGAACATTAAGCCATGAGGCTTATTAATTGTATACCAAATTGTTAAGGTAGAAATTTAAAGTAGACATAGTATTCTGTTTTAGGTTTAACTTTCTTGAAGAGTTCTTTGAACTTTCAATTTGGGTAAAGTTTATGGAGATAGGATTATGGGAAACTGAAAATGGAAATTTCTCTGGCGAGTAATTAGAATTGTCCTATACATTGATGAGGAAGTCTGCAGTTACTGCTTTGATGCTGTGAGTATTCCCGGGGACTAATCTGATCAAACATGGATATGTTGACCTCATCTCATATTGTGTCTGAGTCCTTCATGGACTGTCCTCGCATCTTTTCCTCTCGCGTTATAGATCTTCCAGCTGACTCTATTTGAGTGGAGGAGAGTTCCCACCTTTCTCACGAACGTCTCTAACTCTAACATTTAGGACAGGATTGCTTCTGCTCTGAGACCTGGTTTCCGGCCCATTTGCTGGGAGTGCTAGCTACATTTCTTCCCTCTGGCTCAGAGTTTTGAGTCTGAGGGTTCCTACTTTGGTCTCTTCTCGACAGAAGCTCTGATTTTCCCTCTTTTTCCCTCATTTTATTATTCTCTTTGTAAAAGACTACAGAGAAAGGTGCCATCGATCACCCATTCATAATTTTCTAATTCTTAAAACACTTCTCAAACTACCACCAAATTCTTGACTTATCCATGGAAAAGAAGTATGGTCCTTACTTATATGATTTTACTTAAAAATCCCTATGTGTTCCTCTTTATTCCTGCTTGCTGTTGCCTAAATACCCGAAGTAGGCAAAACAGTATGAATTACAGTCATACTTAATATTTACAGTAGCTGTGGTAATCCACATTAAGGAATGTATAACAGGCAACACTTAGGAAATACATTTTTGTGGAGAAATATTATAAATTGTAAGTACTATGAATTCATAAAAGATTTTATTTTTGTTCAGTTTAGTTTTAAGGGGGAAGATTCCGACTGCGAAGTGGGAAGGGAGCTGCAAGTTAGGTTGTGAAAACTGTCCATTGTCCTTAGACAGCCATGGTGCTTGTGACAGATGTTAAAAAATGCCAACTTCAGAATCAAACAAAAACCAGTTTAACCAGCACAATGCACTGATTTTAAAATATGTACCAATGCAATCTCACCTAGTCAACGTGATCAATTTCAGTTCACAATTGATCATACTGATAGGTCTAAGAGTCAAAGAGATCACAGAAACAAGACTAGTGTCTGCTAATACTAACTGATAGAATTAAAAAGGAGAGAACAATTCAACATGGGAAGCGGGATACACAGCAGACTCATAGAATGGCAGATGTCCTAAACAGCACTCTGGCCTCAGAATCAGCCCTTAAGGCATTCGGATCTGGCTGAAGAGCCCATGAGAGTATTATAGGCATGGAAAGCCAAGACACTCTGGCAAAAAAAAAAAAAAAAAACAAAACAAAACAAAAAAAAAAACAAAAAAACCACAAACCTAAATGAAAGATCTCTGCAAGTGAGATCCCAGTAGAAAGAACAGACCATGAAAGAAAGAGGTACCTTTCTCTGAAGGGAGGAGAGAACCTCCACTTTGACTATGACCTTGTCTAAATTAAGATCAAAGTCAGCAAACTCAAAAGGCTTCCATAGCCTTGGCAACTCATGACAAGAGCCTAGAGAGATTTCTGACTCCATAAACAAGAGTGTCAAATTGTAAAGTCAACAACAGGAGTCACTGTGCACTTACTCCTCATGTAGGATCTCTGTCCTTAATGTGTTGTTCAGTGTGAATTAATGCTATAACTAGTACCTAAACAGTATTTTACGCTTTGTGTTCTGTGTGGGTGCACACTGTTGAAATCTTAGTATATACTAAATTGATCTTCTGTATATAAAGATAATTGAAAATGAATCTTGATGGAATGGGAGAGGGAGCAGGAGTTGGGAGGGTTGCAGGTAGGAGGGAAGTTATGGGGGGGAAAAGCCATTGTAATGCATAAGCTGTACTTTGGAAAGTCATATTTGCTAAATGAAAGTTAAAAAAATAAATAAATAATAAGCAGTAATATCTTAAAACTAGAAGGTAAATCTGATGGACTCAGTGGAATATCAGAGCAAAAGAAGGGGAAACAGAGTAGTAAGGGGATTCTGCAAGCAAGAACATGGGGGGAGCTCAACCAGATGGCTCATGAGGTCTGAAAAACCAAAATCCTATTGCGTGCAGCATTTTGTTGGCCCTGGGAACCTCACAGCTTGATCTCCTCTCATGTATATAAATTCTTTCCACAGGCTATCATCTGTTGTATGATTGATTGGCATACAGTTAAATGAATTAAAAACATCTTTGAAAAGAAACCTTCTCTACATGGCCAACTTCTGCTTTATTGACATTAGCCAAAATTCATGTTTGACACTGTTATTCTATAATGGCCAATGGGGTTCAAGTCTTGCAGTAAAGTTAGGATAAATTTAACCACACATTCCTATATTAGGCAGCAAGCCTCAAATTAGGCTTCTGTTTCTCTTTCTTTCTTTCTTTCTTTTTTTTTTTTTTTTTTTTTTTGACAGAGTTAGAGACAGACAGAGAGAAAGGTCTTCCTTCTGTTGGTTCACCCCCGAAATGGCAGGAGCCAGGTGCTTCTCCTGGTCTCCCATGGGGTTCAGGGCCCAAGCACTTGGGCCATCCTCCACTGCCTTCCCGGGCCACAGCAGAGAGCTGGCCTGGAAGAGGGGCAACCGGGACAGAATCCGGCGCCCCAACCGGGACTAGAACCCCGTGTGCCAGGGCCTCAGGCGGAGGATTAGCCAAGTGAGCCACCGTGCCGGCCGGGCTTCTGTTTCTTACTAAGTTAAATCTTCTCTTCAGTTTTACGCTACTATTTTTTCAATCACCTGGACTTGACATTTGAGAATTGTCATCAATAGATATTTCCCTTTACCATCTCAACTTTGATTTGATTGTGTAAGCACATTTTTGTGTTTCAGGTATATTCTTCCCCAATAATAGTTTTGTCTTGGGCCTCTGCATTTCCTACCTGTGTGATCCAAACATCATTCATCTCATCTCCTTAATCTCTCCCTCCCACCCATCCTTCAATCTCTCTTCACACATATTTTAGACTGATAACTAATAATCATAATAGAATCCCCCCTTTTGGTAAGTTTTTCTTTTCGAAAACCTGCAATAGTATCTTGCCTGTTGAATGAGTTCATTCATAATTACTTACAATGATAAGCCATGTTTATTTAGCTCTTCAGAGTTTTTCAAGTGTTTTGGAATCCCTCACTTGTTTTTATCATTACAGACTGGATAATATTATTCCTTTTTTAGGCATGAAGAAGATAGTACAAAGACCTCCGTCTTCTCACTCCTCAATAACTGCCTATATTTTTCTTCCCACTTAGAATACCATCTGCCTTTGCTTTGTTGAACCTGGTACTAGCAATTCTTCAGGTGCCATCTCAAGTGTCGCTTCCTCCAGGGAAGATTTTTCTAGTAATAGAACAGGCAACATTCTTCATTTCTTTTCCTGAGATAGTCCTATTTGCTCAATATACTGTTTCAATTGAATTATTCAAATGGAATGTTTTTCAAAAAAAAAAATTCTGGGGTGGATGTTTATCCTAGTGGTTAAGACACCTGCATTCCACATCAGAGCACCTGGGTTTGATACTGGGCTTGGGATCCTCGCTTCTTCCTGCTAGTGAAAACTCTGGAGGCAGCGGTACCAGCTCGAGTAATTGGGTTCCTGTCACTCATGTCGGAGGCCTGGGTTAAGTTCCATGGATTTTCCCTGGTCCAGCCTAGGCCACTTTGTGTATCTGTGGAGTGAATCAGCAGAAGGGGTGGGGTCTCTGTTTCTGTCTCTTTGCCTCTCAAATAAGTAAATATAATTTATAGTTTTTAAATGGAGTCTTGGCTTTAAAGCTTCTACTTCTTTATTTTAAGAACTCTGTCACTCTTCCTTTGATATGACTTTCGGGCACTATTTATAAGCTATGTTGATTGTCAAATTGGTGTTAGGATTTGTAGACAAAGAGTACACAAGACATATTCAAAACATTCATGGAGAGTGTGTGTTATGTTACATGTGTTTCACAGTTTTTGGCATCAGAATGAACATCTTTTCATTTAATTCTCCATGAACTTTTTGGAGTCCTTTTATGTTGCTCTTGACTGCACACTTGTCTTGTCTCTCATGAGAAGGTCTATCCATGGTACATGTACTTATGACAGTAAGTACATTTCTTCAGAGAAGAAATTGTACCAGTAAAAAAAATAGTTGTCTGCATCGTATTCACAATGTTAATTATGCAACTAGGCATTTCCTCAATTTATACTAAATCAAAAGGAAGTATTTTGACTCTTTGAGGTATTCAGAATCTAAACCTGTTAACAGTAACTGGCAAGTTAACATTTCATGTCATCATAATACGAAGTTTGACATAACAGTTTTAGGTGTCAAAGTAATTTTCCTCCAATATACTTTTTCCATGTTAAGGAGTTAGGTAGTTTTATTTCTATTCTAATGTAATGGAGTTTGAAATTCAGACATCATTTTATCCTAAAGCAATACAGGGAAATAGAGGTGGTATCTATCTTATTATAGGAATTCTTGGCTCTTGGGCTTAGCAACAATCATGAGGAGTCTGTGCTTGCTTTGAGAGCAATGGTAGAAGTTTTGGAAATGTGCCGTATTTGGTGAAAGGCAATGAAGCAGAAGGTACGGCTCATCTAGAGTTTAAAATAAACTACCTGCTGGTAGCTTGACAGATAGGAAAAGGGTTAGCTTTAAAAATGATTCTGTCCTCTGCGTTGTTTTAAGCCTGATATATTCCAATGATGTAAGTGGAAAGAACCATTTTTAGCAAGCGAAATAGAGGCGGCTTTTCTTCTAGGAAGCAGTATTCGGTCAACCTTGTTGGTGTTGGTATTTCTGCCTCTGCTTCATCAACTTAGATGTGATGATTAAAAATTCAATACTTCTAGGAGAAGTATTTTTTTTCCTAATGTTTTTATCATCTCATAGTTAATTTTAAAGGCACACGGATTATAAGCCAAGGAACCAAAGTGTAGACTACAGTTCTACTTTTTGCACCATTGTTTTAGGCTTCCTTCAAGTTCAGTATACAACTAGATGGATTACATGCAGAGCATGATAAAGTTGATTGATTGAGCAACATGCCAGGACCTGCAAGGTTATATTTTCACCTTGATTCATTGAAATTAGAGAGACACCCAATTTAAGTGAATTCAATCACATCATGACGAAATGTTAAAATGGGCACTTGGGACACATTTAATATCACTAAAACATGGCCCATTCTTACTTTCACGCAATCATTCATGGCATTTCCTAAAAGATATTTTTAAAAAAAAAATTACAGATTCAACAGCTCAGTAAGAAGAGTCTTTTCATTTATAAAGGAAATATTCAAGGGAAACCGGAATGAAGAGTTTCTTTATGAGAATAATGGAAAGTGGTTTATTAAAAACTTATTTGAAAGAGTAACTGATTTGAGAATGATCTAATCCAGATGAGACCGATGTTTTTAAAGAAAACAAACCTGAATGTGTCCTTTTCATCTTGCGTGCTGTGACGTTATTTGGAGTATTAATAGTCTGTACACATGAACAAATGTGATTTAACTCGGTTTTACTAGATGAGGTAGATTGAGTTAGAAGAGTTAGTGTCTGGGAGAGTAAGAGGAATATTTGAGAAATGGATGGAGTCGGTCCTGCAGAACTCCCTCTGCTGAGCTGCCGACCTTCACCCCCTATGCACGAGTGATAGAAAGTGCTCGACAGCTGTCCATTGCCTTCCATCTCGCCATCAGCCCCAAAGCCAGCCTGCCCTTGTGCCCTGAACTTCACCAGGGAGCTTCGGGTCTCCCTCAGTGAGAAGACCCTCAAAGGCCTCAAACCCAAGGCCTCCAACTGTGTTCTGTAGCCTTGTTCCATCCTTGTTCCCAGAGTCCGTCTCCAGGAGTTTTTCTTAGTTATTGGTCATTTTTCTTGAGTTAATTCAGGACAGGGCCTGGTGGAATGGCAGGTGCAGAGCAAGCAGATGCTGTGTAAGTTCTGGCTGCCGTCCTCCTCACTGTTTTGCCTGTGGACGGTACCCTGCATCTCTAGTGGCCTCCTGGAAACAAGGCCCCTCTCTGCTCTCTGAATCAAAGCAGCTGCCATGATGGGGAGACTCCACCCCACCCCCAAGTGTGGGGAGCAACTGGGAGCAACTCGGACTAGACTAAGTTACTCGGATTAAGACTTATTCTATGCATCTGCTCTCCCACAATATGGCGCTGAGAAGGGAGAAACAGCTTCTACGCAGCTGCCTCTTGCCAACTTGAGTGATGACCTCCAGGAGCTGATCCTGCTCCTGATTGGAGGAGAGCAGCGTACTCGGCGTGTGGGTAGCAGAGTTGGGATTGGTGGAAGAGGACTATAAAGGAGGAGAGAGACAACATGCACCAGGAACATCTAAGGGGAACATCTATCTGAAGGAACACCTGTGCAGCCCCCCGAGAGAGCCGGCCGGTGGTGTGCCGCTCCCCTGCGGAAGTGGGGAAAGTGGCTAGGGGGAACCTTCCACCTCCGTGGAAGGGACGGTAGCCAACCAGGGAAGAACCAGCAGCAAACCTGGGGAGGGCCGAGCAGACAAAAGAACAGCGCAGGGTCCTGTGTTATTCCTCCACGAAGAGGGGGAGCGACATAATGGTGCCGTGACTCGGATATGAAGCCTAGGCAGGGTTTAGTGTCGTTCCTCCATGAAGAGGGGGAGCGACACCAAGCCCAGCCCAATGGCTGGATTCTGTAGGGGAAAGGACATAGCAATGGCCTGCTCTCATAGGATGCCCGGGTTACCTTCGCATTTCCAATTTCTTAACTGGAATTCTAAAATTCTGACACATAAACTAGTCTGTCACTAGTTTATGGTGTTTGACATACTCGATGATTTCCTTGATTCATGATATTTTAAAGAGAATTTCAGTTTAGAGACTGAATATGAATATGAGTTCCTATATAAACAATATAAAAAAGTCTATGTAAGTATACTTATGTAAGCAATATATGCCTATAATAAGTATTTAAATAAATACATATGTTTTCTTAGCCTGTATCTTAAAGTAAATTTTGTGTTTCAGAAGCTAATGTTGGAAAATTGTTATAAATGTATGATATATTTTTGCGGGAAAGTCATTACATTTCCATTTCTTGAAGCTCACCTTTAACTTAATCTGAAATTAAAGAGGTCTATCTGATTAAAATTATGTGAATGAAGAGTTAATTATGAAATTTCCCTTCCCCTCTTTTTGTTTAATCCAAAAGCCTTCAGTGGCAGGATGTGTTTTAATTTTGAGTCCCTGGATTGTTTCAACAGGTTTGCATACCTGAGAGAGATAGCAATTGCTAGGCTAAAATTGCACCTTCTTGGTAGGAGTTTGAAATCATATAACTCAGATTGAGGGAAGACTGAGGCTGTGTGTACTAAATCCTGCACCAAAACCTGCCCAAGGGAGTTTCAGAGTCAAAGGTGATGATTCCATCCTAGTTATGATTGCCATTTCATTGCTTCAGGCAATTGTTGAAGTGAACTAAAGCATTAATACAAAAAAATTACAATTTAAATGTTAATGACTGTTATATCTGATATTTTATATGTTTTAATACATCTGTCCCAATCATCTAATTTTACAGATGAGGTAAGAAATGGAGACTCCTAGAGAGCAAGTGATTTGATCAAGGTCTTTCAGCTAAAGTGTGACCAAGATGGGCCTAAATCCTGTGTCATCTCCTCATCTGAGCTATTTCTGAAAGACTCGCTGGGGAAATTTGAAATTTCTCTGCAGAGTGCTGTTAATGGAATCTCGCCAATGTAAAAGACCCTTAGTACTTTAGTTACTACAGATACATGGATTCTTATTCTGGGTATTATCACATCTTACTGATCATCTTTAGAGATAAATATCAAAGGTCTGAATGCAGGGGAAAGTTGATGCACTAAAAATTCTCTCTCATTTTCTGTCCCAAAGAAGCACATTTGGAATATCTGCCTTAGAAAGGCAAAGAATTGTTTGGGATGGGTAATTGCCAGCTTGACATTTGTTATTATGGCTTTGTCATTTTTACCCCGTAGTTTATGAAATCTGCTATTGCATGTTGCCCAAAGGCTTTAAAAAATCAATGGTTGCATTTTAAAGCATATAGAATAAAATAAATTAAATGCCACAATTCACATTGTATAATTTTAAGACTTTGGGGAAGCTGGGCATATCAAGGTCAGGCTATTCCTGGGGTATTAAGAATACAAGAAGATATTGCTTCCAGCTCATTGTCCTTTCTATATATTTTATGGTGTCAATTTTACTACATAAATGTACAAATGAGAATATATTAAGTGGATATCTACAGATAAGATTTTTGAAACTGAATGCTGCTGAGGTAGCATCACTTGTATTTAAGGGTCTTGACTTACGAGCGGCCTGTAGACATCTGTTGTCCTTTCTGTCATCTCATCAAAATGTAGAAAAGAGAATTAAGAACAGGGAGGAGCTGTGTTTGCATGAATTGAAAGATTTTGTAGGCACTCTGAATACTTATGAAATCTCAACCATGAAATTAAGCTTTCCTTCTCTCTGATGTGTCTTTATAATACAAGCCAATGTTCTTCTTCATGAGGATAAAATAAAATTTATTGACACATACTTCTGGAGTTTGTCTCTAAATAAAAATTTTGAAAAGGATTTAAGATAGAAACAATTTATAGTATTCTCTCTGATACTTAAGTGACTTAGGGATCTGACTTAATTACTGGCTAGATTATAAGCACCCTAAACTGGATCACAGATATCCTGAGGCTGGACTCTGAATGTGTAATTCATTTTAATCCCATAAAACACTCAGTCCAGTGTTGGACACTCACAGGGGAGTGTTAATGACTCATCCTGGAAGGAAGTGAACAAACTTGTGTTTAATGAGTCTTAGTCAAACTACTCTTAAGTGATGATGACAGTTACTCCATTTTCTTTCAGAACTGTGAAGAATTAGACACTTGTCCATTGAACAGTTGCTGTTTATCTCCTACTGTGTGCTTAAGATGGCATGAAATCGAAAACATAATTATTATATTATTCTTGATTTAATTTTTTTATCTGGCTGCTAAGTTTCGGAATGCCCTAGAATAGGGGACTTGCCCAAAGGGATGTGCATCTTAGATGAACTTGGGCCCAAGTGATTTAACCTGGTAGTGACCTTGATAATTAAAAGCCTTTCTCTTGTCTACTAGACAAGGACATCTGGTCCCAGGACAGAATTCCTGAGCTGAGGTCTTTGAGCTGTCTGTCCTTTCTTGATCAACAGAGACCTGCATGGTCACTTCTTCAGCTCAGACCATTTGATTCCTTCCTTCATTAACTTAGGAGTTGCCATCTCTGCATGTGATATTTTATAAATAAAGTTGATAATACAGTAAATATTAATTATATAAAATTATCCAGTCTTTGAGGTGGAAGGAACCTGTTTTCTTGTGGTTGCTTGTCATTCATGCCTCATTTTTGATGTTTCCTTGCCTAGCTTTGTTTCTCCTTTATCCTATTTTTTTTTTTTTGCTTTCAAATACAACCTCTCCTCTACTGCTACATAGGGTTGTTTCTACATAATGCATCTGTCAATTATGATGTACCTAGCACTAATGGGGCACCATGGCGCAGATCCCAAATGCACGTAATGTAGCCTTTATGCTGAGAGAGTTTAGGAACTTGCAGAAGACATCTCTGTCTGCTTTCTTGGCTGTCCAGGTCATAGATATTAGAAAAATCAAGAACTCATTGGTACCTCTTTTAGCAGAGGAGGATGTTGATACTCCTTCTTGGATTATTTTCTCTGTCTTGGTGCCTTGCTTCCTTCTCAGAAAGAGGAGGGTAGAAGAGGAAGAGGGTCCTAGAAAGGCTTTGCCCCAGTAGTTCATGTCTGTACTCCTCACTGATTCCTTTCAAGTGAAATGTCATGGCACACTAATGCTTTCTTGAAGCAGTGCTCAGAAACCCAGGCTCTAGTTTATCTACCCTTTCAGCCGTTCCTCTGATTTCCAGGCTATACCTGGAAATGCTTAGCAGGACCTTGGTATGTAAACTCCTAAGAAATAGTGATTGATTTTTTTAAAAATGTTATAAAGTACAATAATTTCAAATGTAAAAATGGCTCAAATCTGTGAAATGCTCACTCTGTATTGGACTTTAATGGAAGTTCTTTACCTGTGTTCAAGCTTAATACACACAAAACCGAAGTTGATCTCTTGTTTTCCTCAATTATAGATGAAAACGTAAATGCATGCATGAGTTACATGTGTATGTCTTTCCAAAGACCTACATCTAGTGAGTGACAAATCTGGGTTTTGAACTCAACTTGAGGTTGATCTTAAATTCATCTGGTCCCCTCTCTGAACTGCCCTCTGCTCTCAGCAGGCACTGTGTGTAGGCATTTGGATATGGAAATGTGTGAACAGGTGACTTGACTTGGAGGGATCAATAATTGTGGACCAATGCTATTAAGCAGCTTTGTTTTCTTAGCTCAAGGGCTTATTTAGGACAACTATGAGAAGTTGTGAATGCTCTCTAGGGTGTTGGGAATGAACTAATGTAAAGAAGCACAAGTTCACAATCATGGCTTCACAATGACCTCTGGCATGCAAAGGAATCACCTCCAATTCCAGAAAGCTTTATTGCACAGCATTAGTGTCCTAATTGGAGTGGCAGGGAAAGTAACACTGAAATACTCATTTTCTCAGTGATTTGCAGAACTATGCATGTTATGCCATGGCAAGTGCTGTAACAGGGTCTGAGGTCTGGTTCTCTGGAAGCAGAACCTGAGGTGGGGTTCTTGCACAAGTGATATGGTGAGGGGTGCCCTTAAGGGAGACTTGGGAGGGAGCGAGAGATACTGGGTACAGGGTGAGGGAAGGACAGCCTCATTCTGAGCCCAGGGCTGGAGGAGGGCACTGGAGCAAGAAATCTCCATGATGTTCATGAAAGGCGCTGGCCTTTTTGCATCCAAGATAAGTCATTCACTGACTTGTCCCCCTGTCCCCCTTGCCTTCCTAGTGTGGCCTTCCAGATATTTCCAGAATACTTGTCTCCCTGGGGGAAGAGTAACTCTTGGGAAGAGGTTACTTTGCATAATTGATAGCCTCACAGCAGATGAGGGATTGACTGTATAAAGAGGAGGAGTGGTGGAGAGGCATCCCTACAGTTAGAAGACTGAGAATTCAGGGAAGGAAAGATTAGTTCCATCCAGTGGAGATGAAATCTGTAGTCACTGGCAACATAGCGTGAATAAGATACTAGAGTGAAATTTGATAAAGGAGTGTGGGGAGGCAGAAAGAGAGAGAGAGAGAATGAATATTAGGTGGAGAAGTGGAGAAGAGAGGTAAAATGGATTGCCAACATCCAAACTATGCTCTGATATTTAAAAAGCTTCATTATGGGGCCGACACTGTTGTAGCAGTGGGTAAAGCTACCACCTGCAATGCTGGCAACCTATATGTGCACCAATTTGAGACCTGGCTGCTCCACTTCTGATCCAGCTTCCTACTTATGTACTTGGGAAAGCAATGGAAGGTGGTCCAGGTGCTTGAGCCCCTGCCACCCACATGGGAGACCTGGAAGAAGCTCCAGGAATCTGGCTTCATCCTGACCCATCCCTAGCCATTGTGGCCATTTGGAGAGTGAACCAGTGAATGAGATCTCTCCCTCTCCCTCCTCCCTCCTCCCTCTCCTTCCTCCCTCCTCCCTCTCCCTCCTCCCTCCTCCCTCTCCCTCAACTTTGCCTTTCACAATACATAAATAAATCTTTTAAACTATAAATTAAAAAAAAAGCTTCATATGTAGATTTTTAGAATAATTGGCCAGAGTGGGAATAAGTAAGACATGTTGATTAGGTTGCCTGTTCCCTCTACCCCCAGAGGATCATGACTTAAAAATATTTTCTTGTTTTTTGCTTTTGAATCTGATTGTGGCTTCCACCTATGGAGCATATACCACAGTCCTGGGTTACCGTGGGCAGGCTGCCGTTGAATGGACTTTGTCCTGCCCACAGGTGTCTCCAGTCCAGCAGTCTCAGAGGTGAACACTATTCTGCAGGTGTGGCAAGCAGAGGGGAGGGAGGAGTGGAACACACCAGGAAGCTTCTTAGCAGACTAGAGAGAGCAGGCCTAGGAGAACATCCTTCCTCCAGTGCGAGTAACGTAGAACTCTGGAACGCAAATATTTATTTAAAAATATCTAATTTTAAAACTTCCTCCCTTGTTTGCTTGTTGTGCCATCTGGCACCACACTTCTAGAGCGGTATTAGCATAATTAAATTAGCACTTTCCTGTCTCACCTTCTTGTGTTCTGGCATGTAGTGTAACTAATATACCCACTTTGGGGAGCAGTATTTTTCGACAAGGTATTTACAAAATTAACTGAGTGATATTCCTTATCAATTTATTGTGAAACAAAGGCTGGACGATTCAATGGTCCTTACTGACTTTTTCAAGGGGAACGTAGGAAACAAAACAACAGTGATCACGCTAATTGTTATTACTGTGATGGTATTTTGTTTTTCTTTTTTTCCAAAACACAGACAAATTAAGTGACTGTAAATTTTCAACAACAGTGAGTAAGCTGACGAAGATCAAGGTGATGCCTTCAAGTGCTCATCAAATTCCAGGCTTGGGGCCAGCCTGCTTCTGTAGCACTTGTAATCTGTTCTCTCCTGCCAGAAATCATGTTTCCTAAGCCTGTTTTGCTTAGCATCAGCTTATGTATTGCACATAATTTTTAAAAAAAAATTTTTATTTATTTAACAGAGAGACAGAGACAAAAAGATCCCATCTGCTGGTTTACTCCCCAAATGCCCACAACAGCTGAGTGTAGACCAGGAAGAAACTGGAAGCCAGGAACTCAATTCAGGTTTCCCACATGGATGGCAGGAATGCAACTACTTGAGCCACCACCTGCTGCCTTCTGGAGTCCACAGCAGCAGGAAGCTGGAGTCAGGTGTAGAGCTTGTGCCTGAGCCCAAGTGCTCCCATGTAGGATGTAGGCATCCCAATCAGCACCTTAACTGCTTTGCCAGACACCCGCATCACATCATTTAAAATACGGTAATATTCAGCAGTTCTTTCTTTTTTTTTAAAGATTTATTTTATTTATTTGAAAGAGTTACAGAGAGAGGTACAGACAGAGAGAGAAGTCCTCCATCTGCTGGTTCACTCCCAGATGGCCGCAACGGCCAGAGCTGCGCCGATCCGAAGCCAGGAGCCTCCTCCAGGTCCCCAGCATGGGTGCAGAGGCACAAGGACCTGGGCCAACCTCCACTGCTTTCTTAAAGACTCATTCATTAGCTGTACATTTTATCCAGAAGGAACACTAATGTCCATCATCATAGCGATGGAATATTCATGACCTTTGTCATGACTGCTGGGTTTGGAGAGAGCTTTAGGTTTATAGAAGAGCCAGATAAGAAATGAATGTGTACCACATTTAATTTTGCAACATCACTGGAATTCCAGCAGATGAAACATTGCAAGAAGTGATCAGACTTCATCCAAAGCAATTACTCGGTGGTGAGATGGAGTGGAGGATCAAAGCTCTCCCAAAGGATACTCATATTGAAAATGTGATTTATTAACATCTGACATCTTTCTTCAACTTTTGGAGTCTGATTATTCCAGTTCAACTACTATCTTGCATCTAATTCTTCCTGTTTGTTGAGCCCAGCATTTCTAGTTACTTCCTGATTTCTCCACAATTACATCACTTAGGCTGTTCTTTCCATCACCATTGTTTGCTCATCATCCCAAAGTCCTGCAGCATTGGCCCTATGTGATGTCCTTGACTTTCTAATAGCTGCCTCCAGTGGGTGGGGTGTATAGTGTATGCCCTGTCTTCTCTGATAGCATCTGATTCTGTAGATTGTCCACTGCCCCTCCCCTCTTCCTAAGACTCTGTGCGCCACTGCCTTCTGGTATGATTCCCTTTCCTTTTCAATCTACTGCTTTTTCTTCCTTAAAAAACTTCTGAGCAGATCCTCCTTTGGCCTCCCTTAAACGGAAGCCTCTCTCAGGCTTCCTCCTTTAGTTCTCCTATGTTCTCATCCCACCCAGTGAAGGAGTTAGGTTTAGAATTAAAAAAACTAATAATAGTAAGAGCAGGTGTCGTGGTGCAGAGGGTTAAGCCAACACTTGGGATGTCTAAATCCCATTGTTCAAGTACATTTTACCCAAAAGGAACAAGTACCTGGTTCAAGTCCCAGCTGCTCTGTTTCTAACCTCACATTCCTGCTAAAGTGTCCTGGGAAGCAACAGATGATGGTCCAAGTGTTTGGGTGCCTGCCATCCACATGGGACACCCAGATGAAGTACCTGGCTCATGACTTCAGCCTGACCCAGCCCCACCTATTACAGGCATTTGAGGAGTAACCAGTGAATTGAAGATTTCTCCGTGTCTGTGTTGTGTGTCTGTCTCTCCACCTCTTCCTGTCACTCTGCCTTTTGAATAAATAATATATAAATCTGAAAAAAAATCAGAAAAGCAGCCTGAGTTTGAATCTTGATTCTGCTACTCAGAGCTCTATGACTTTTAGAAAGTTCTTAAAATTTTTTATTGGCTCCATTTTCCTATCCATAAGTGGGAAGCAATAATATTCCATCCTGAACAAAAAAATGATTATTTATAAGAATATTGCCTACTCCTGTCATGTAGAGTAAACTCATATTAAGTGGCAGTTACTGTATAAATGTCTTGATAAGCCTGCCTGTATCTGCTAGGATGTGACCCTTACAAAGGCAGGAGTACTTGTTCTGTTTTACTTTCAGCCCAGAAATAAATGCATGGTGCATAGATAGTGTTAATTAAATGGCAACTGAATAAATAAATATCTAAAGAAAAACTGACTGAAATAGTGACCTCAGAATATCATGGCCTGGCTGTCCTGACTACTTACCTAAAATCTTGACCTCAGCTTCTTGACCTCTGTGTTTCTCTGAACATCTCAAGGTCAGTGTGTCCATGGACACACCCTTTTCCTGACCTGTGCCTCCTCTTCCAGTTACCAGGACCGTCCATTAGCTGGATAGCATACACATCACACCCTGCTTTCCCCTGAGCTCCGCTATCCAGCTGGTTTCCAAGTTCTGGTTATCTTTACCTTGTACCGCCCTTGACCACGCCCCTTTCCACTGAGTCTGCCTGCATTGGGACCCATTCTTCTCACTTACAGGATCACTCTAGCTCTGTAACTAGCTGCGTTGCTGGCTTGGGTTTTGTCTTCACATGTTACACCAGTTCTTGCAAGAATCAGCTTTATAAAATTGCAAAAATCATCCAACTTGTACAAATGAGATAACTAAAGCCTGCATAAATTGAAGGAATGCTTTCAGCTAGCCAGGGGCCAAGTTTAGAGTTTAGGCAGGATCTAAAACTAAGGTTTCCTAATTCAAACACAGAAGCCTATTCCATTGTGTCCTAATACCACAGCATTAGGAAATACATACCAGGAATCTAGCAGCTTTTTTTTTTTTTTTTTCTCTACAGGGCTGCATTTTTGTGTAAGAAAAAGTTCAAGACCTCTTTTCATTTCATTAGCTGGAGAGACTGAAACAGTGCATAGGATTTAAGTCAGAGAGGCGCAGCCGCGGCAGTGCCAGTGCAGCTTCTCAGGGCTGAATCATGGGTTCGCTTCTCATCTCTTGACCCTTTGCGTTTCTCTGAATTTACAAATGTGCATGTGAGAAAAAATGCTTCTCTCTAAAGATCCACGGGTAAGAGTGAAAATAAGAATCCAGATAATAAAGTACAGCTACAAAAGGGAGCCCACTTAGTTTGGAGAAACCATTACTGTATCAGAATGATGTATCTGCAAGTGACTTGCATGAACATATTTTATGTGCCTGCCAGCCTGTTTTTTGTGGTTCCCCGCAGCAGATATTGCTCTTTTATTACTCGTTAGCCACTTAAAATCCAGCCCAATTTTAACAGTGCTAAAAGAGCAAGAAAATTTATTTTAAGGAAAAAGGCTACATTCTTCTCTACCAGAGTCATAATATTAATACTTAAAATGCATGGCAACATGCTGGGAAAATGGGATAGTTATTTAGATATATTATAAAATGTAGCCCACCACTTTGATGTGATTCACTACTATTTCACCAAACCAATTTAACAGTATCCTGTAGAGAGGGAATAGTGCAATTAAAATTAGTAACAGAGATTTTCACATGCATAGATCTAAATCAGGGTAGGTTGATAATGAATTAAGTAATTTTGCTTCCTTGTGAAGTCAAATCCATAATAGATGCATTCAGGATAGAATTCGTGTTTAAAGAACCTGTCTGTGCAAAGCATTCTGGGTCGATTGACAATATTCCCGGTAGTTTTCTTCCGTTTCGTCTTTGTTTTTTGTCTGTTTGGCTTTGATGGCGGAATTTAAGTAGGTAGTCATAATAAATTAGTTTAATTTGACTATTTGATCAACTGGCTCTGTTTCAGTAAAGGCCGAATCCTTTCAAAACATGATTTCACAAATCTCATTTTTAAGAAATCAAAGCCACACAACTAAACGCGAATCTTCAGACAGAAGAATGAGACACTCCGTGACTTTTCAGCGTCAAAGCACACAGTCAAGTTATTCCCATCTTTCCAGCACTTAGTTTCATGTGAAAACGCCACAGACGCCTACACTGGCTTCACCGGAGTGACTTACTGCATATCGATGCCTGCAGTTTCCTGCTTTGATTCTGAGGCGAACTTTGCTGGCTGCAGCCTGCGGTACTCAGGCACCGGGGACCCATGAGTGCATCATCAGTGGATCTCAAGATGAGCTTCTGTCTGTCCTTCGTACAATGAGAGTGGATGAAATTGACCCGAGGAAGTTGATGAAGAGCTCTGCATATACTATTCCTGAGATTTGCAAAAAGTGTCCCACGTACTCACTCACCAGGGAACACAGAAGTACCGAGAGCGGGAATGACTGCAGTGGTCACAGTAATGAGGATGAGTTAATTTTTCCTCCTTCACTTCGACTGTCTGCCAGGTGGTCTTTCTCACAGACCTCTGTATTAGTGACCTTCTTCCATGCCAGAAGGAAATATGAAACCAATCACTGAGCTGACCTCCCTGCAGTGACCAAGAGTATTTAGTCCCCATAATACTGCCTCAGTTTTAAAGAAGTAACATTGGAAAAGTCCTGGGTTTTAAAGTTCCCAAAATATAGGTTCCACAATGAATCCCAAGTTCACTATTTCCTGGCTCTGAGATGTTACATAGCTACTTCTTTTTCTCTGAGCTTTATTTGGTTCTCCCATCTGTAAAATGAATATAATAGTAGCAATTATTTCACAGGTTTTCGGTGAGGATCAGAAATAACAAACATAATATACTTGGCTTATGAAGGCACTTTGCAGATTATTATAGACTTAAATTATGATGATGATTTTCTCATAGTTTAAGATAAATGACTCCACGACAGCAGAGTATTTGTAAACAGATAAATATTCTTCACCCAGAAAGTTTTGTTTATTCCTTTTCAGGCAGATTTCTGCCTAAGAGAATGGTTGGTAGAATGTTAAGATGTCATCGTTCCTTAATTCAGTCACCAAATGCATATGGATTGCCTCCTATGTGCCCTGGATTTAAAATAGAGCAGCTAACATAAACCCATAGTTCCTTCATAGACTCTGGTAGAGGAGAAAGTGGACCAATGTACAGTCTACTGCCCTGAGACATGCTACAAAGAAAAATCAAGCAGTACATGGGGACAGAGTAATATGGGATGCTTTTCAAGATACTCTTCCAAGTGTATTTCTCTGACAGAGAAAATCTAGAAATGCAAAAATGCCAGCTATTAAAAGAAGACCCTTCTTGCAATGTTGTAGAGTTGCCTGATTCCCTGTGAATGCACCCATTGTGGGACAGTGTGGGAAAGATGCATGGAAGTCTAATTCCAACCCTGCTGCTGATTAGCTGGCTGTCATATGCATTTCACCGTATCTTCAATGCTTTATTTGTCACAACTATCATGTACTTGTTGAGTTGCTTACTGTGTGTTAGGTACATGGAACAGGCAAATGAACATAATGAAACTCGATTTCATTTTTTAAAACATGTATTTATTTGAATGGCAGAGTTAAGAGAGAAAATGAGACAGAGAGATCTTCTGTCCATTGGTTCACTCCCTGGATGATTGCAGTGGTCAGGACTGTTCCAGGCCTGGGTCTCCCATCTAGGTGGAGGGGCCTAAGCACTTGGGCCATCAGCTGCTTTCCCAGTCACATTAGCAGGGAGCTGCATCAGAACTGGTGCCTGTAAGGGATGCTGGTGTCTCAGACAGTGGCTTAACCTGCCACACCTCTGCGCTGACCCCAAAACCCTGTGTTCATGAAAAATAAATCTTGCTAGAGTTGAATGTCAACATTGAGCATGTGTTATCTGTGGTAAGTGCTGTAAAAAAAAAATAGGAAGCAGGGTAAAGGAACCCAGTATAATAAGTGACAGCATTTTGCTTGGTGTGCCAAATCCTTAATGCCTCTCTAAGCAGGAACCTTGGTGAAGTGAGGGAGCAAGTGATTGAGATCCTGCAGAAGGCAAACAGGGAACAACACACAGTGGAACCTGGGAAAGGCAGAGGCTGGCGTTGCTGGAGCGGAATGAGAAGGAGACAAGGGTCAGAGATGAGGTTAGAGCACCAGGCTTAGACTTCAGGTTTTCTAAGGGTAGAGAGGAAGAATACTGGAGGATTCAGGATAAATGTAGTTATAATCCAAATGATTAAAATAATCGCTGTAGTTGCTGGGTGGAAAGTTTACTACTTGGAGCCAAAGTGGAAGCCAAGAGAGCGGTTCAGATGGTTGCAGATGCTCAGGGCAGTGAGAAAGAGAGGCTTCCGTAAGGTGTAGTGGAGGTGGCCAGTGATCAGACTGAGCATGTATGTTGAATGGTAACCCCAGCCTGACCTGTTGAAGGATTGGATGAGGTGTTTTTTTTTTCATTTTCTTTTTTTTTTAAACTTTTATTTAATGAATATAAATTTCCAAAGTACAGCTTATGGATTACAATGGCTCCCCCCCCCCCATAACTTCCCTCCCACCCGCAACCCTCCCCTTTCTCACTCCTTCTCCCCTTCCATTCACATCGAGATTCATTTTCATTTCTCCTTATATACAGAAGATCAGTTTAGTATATATTAAGTAAAGATTTCAACAGTTTGCACCCACATAGAAACACAAAGTGAAAAATACTGTTTGAGTACTTGTTATAGCATTAAATCATGAGAAATAGAAAGGGGTGAAGGCTTCTCGAACGCTTGTTGCCTGAGCTACTGGGTTCACCCAGTAACTTATTTGAAAGAGGATGGAGATCCTTGGAGGCCACACTGATGTGGAGCAAGAGGACTGCAAAGCTCAGGGTTTCATGGGACAACTTTAAGGAGATGTCCTGGCCTGACAGCGGGCTGATGGCATGTGAATCTGTCATAAGGTGGAACCTGGAAGTATTCATATGGGTGTTAATAATGTGTATCTTGAATGTTCAGCCAGAGGGCTGGGTGAGGTCAGCCAGGGTAAGTGTAGATAGCAAGGGAAGATTTTTGGGAAAGGAGCTCTAGAACTCTGTAATATTTACATCAGGAGAAGACAAGGATCTTGGGAAGATTTGGTAGAGAAATCAGAACTTTGTAGAGTCCTGGGAGCAAAATGAAAAAAAGTAAAAGGACGTTTAAAAAAGAGGATGATGTGAAAGGCACAAAAAAAAAAAAATAGGAATATCATGTTAAAGAAAACCACCACTCTAAAATATCTGTAGCTCACATTAATTTTGCAGTGTGGTCTGAATAAATGGCATTATAAGTACTTAAAGATGGATCATGTCTCACACATGTGAGTGACAAGAGAGGAGAGTAAACAGATTTTAACTCTAAGCATCCTCAGGCCAGTAGTATTCAACTCAAATATACCTCATCATATTTTGAAACAAATGCTCACTTCTTAAAATGCTAAGACGCTCTCTGTAAAATTTTAATGCAAGTGTGTATATAATTTTCATGAGCTGGAAGGACATGCAGATTTCCTCTTGAAGAACAGCTTAATAGACATAAAAGGAATCCCAAACATCACAGCTGAATAAGGTCAAACCTATGAAATAATTTTGTTACTAATATTTCTGAGTTTAAAAGTTTATTCCTACAAAAGAAGTGGTTCCCAAACTTCACCACCTATCACAATGACCAGCTGAGCCTATTAAATACAGATTTCTGGGCCCCACTTTGAGAGTTACTCATTCATTAGGTTTGGTTTTGGTCTGAGAATCCACATTTCTAACAGCTTGCCAGGACATTTGGTGCTAGTGGTTCCGGGAGCACACTTCAGGAATTGTCTATAGCTCCTGGGGCAAAAAAGTCCTCTTTGGTTTATGTGTATTAAAAAGCAGTAACAACAAATACATTTAGTTCAATTAATAATGTACCAGACACCATGCTAATTATTCTGGACTTTCTGTTGCATTTAATTCTGAAAAGAACCTAATGAGACAGGTGTCGTTTTATGTATGTAAAAACTGAGGTACAAAGGTGTTGACTACCTTGCCCAAGGTCATCAGCTGAGGAGGGTGGAAATACAGCATCATTTCCACCACAACAATGCACTACAGACCCTTGTTCCTCACAATGTGGTCCCAGGATCAGCAGAGTTGGGGCAACCTCGGAACTTGCTAGAAAAGCATAATCTCAGGTCCCATCTGAGAGCAGTGGCGTCAGTTTCTGCAGTTCCACAAAATCCACCCATGGTTCCCATCACCTTCTCTCACTGAAGTTTGAGAAGCATGGGGATACAGAGCTTTTTTAGCATGACTCTGAGCATACGGGCGATCAGGAAGACACTGGGTGGAGGGAAGAGCTCAGAAAAGCACTAATTGGGATCCTTCACTGTACAACTTCAGAAAACAACGTGTTCTGCCCTGGGAATGAATCGTTAGAGATGCTGAAAGTACCAGACTGGACCAAATGGAATTGCAATATTTAACTCGTAAGGACCTACAGAAAGTATGAGTAGAGCAGAGGACCACAACTGAAGCACCCACGAGACCCAAAGATAGATAGCAAATGCATAATGCTGACCGATAGGTTTTGTTGACAGTGAGTTTTAAAGCAATGCCAGAAGCCCTGCAGCCTAACACAGTGTGTAGGCAGGTGTGGGTGCGTGCCTGCTGCCCTGCAGTTCTTGTGTTCATGAAGTTCGCTTGAGCACACGTGAAAGCTCTTCTTGGAGTAGTGGCAGTGGTGGTGGGGACCTGTTCCTCAGAGCAGGTATCATAGCTCTACGTCCTGAGGCCTGAACTTTTGTTTGGCTATTTCAGTATAATTGCTAATAAACCCAGTGCACTCTCAAAAGTGTCTCCCTTTGGGTGATAAATTTGTATGTAACTTTGGAAAAAAATAATGCTTTGAAAACTACATGCGTTAAAGCTGTAGCCAGATGGTTTGTAATGGAATATTTAAGATTTAAAACGTAAGTGATGCAAAACGAAAAGTGGCTTAACACAGCTGGTCTTAGGACTTTTTAAGAGCCATGAAACATAGTGGAAAGAATACACGATGAATATCAGAAGCCAGGGGCTTTGGCCATCATTTTCACAGGAAGTGTGAGATCATCCGTCACGGATCCTGGTATGTGTTGAGTGGATCATATCACGTAATGTAGATGGAAACACTCAGGAAGCATTCGGGAACCACAGAGGTGTCAGGAGTGGGTCAATAGCATGCGCAAAGGAAAGGAAACTGGAGAAAAACAGGCGACTTTTGAGGAAATACAAGATGTCCCCTTAGCCAGTCCCCTTTCCAACAAGGGGAAGGCGGAGTGCTCCGTTTCAGGGAACTGAGCCAGCAGGTCGTGTGGCCACCAGAGTTCATTTTAAGCATGTTGCCCACCTAGCAATTGCCATTCAAAGCAATTTAAAACTGGAAGTAAAATATCAAACGCCATGTAAAACCATTACTCCTTCTATGTACACCAGATTCATTTTAAAACACACTATTGGCTTTGTCATCGAATTTGTGTCTCTGATACTGGGGAGATAAAAGGTCTTTGGATGCTCTGTACTGAATTTTGGACAGTTTATCTGGTACATTTCTGGTCTGTGCATTTGTGGAGATGCTGTTGTTTTGTAGTCAGTAACTTCCTTCCTGTTTCTAGACATAAGTGGGAGCCTCTTTGAGGAAAGATAGAAAGCAAGGTGAGACTATCTCAGCACCTTGTCTTGGGACCTGCTGCTGGCCTGACTCATGGGTTTCCTCTTGGCCTCAGGAAATTTCCTGACTCACATCTTTCAAGTCTTTTGAGATAGGTACTTTAGAAATAAGTGTTGTCAACATGGTTTTTTCTTTCTGATGTTTGCTAATCTTGGTGCAGTTCTACATAAACAGTGAAGCCGTACCTAAGAACACACGCTTTTCGCTGGCCCTGTCACGATTTTGTTGGTTTCTTTGTTTCCCCAGATGGGTGGAAAAGATCATAAGAAACAAGTTTAAATATGTTTAAACATTCTCTAGCTTGACTTTCACATAATTGAGCTGGTAGTGTTGCGGCCACAGGTACCTTGCTTTGATTATACTTGGGTGAACTTTGACAGTTAGAGACTGTAGGGTAGATGCCAGAATTAATTGTTTTAATCCACGGTGTGTGGGTACAAGGTAATCCAACTTGCCACTCATTCGCTCTCAGTTTTTGCTAATGTGGGGCAACATTGAAATACCATGTTCCAAGCCTGTTGTATACCTCCGGTGTCCTCATAGGCCACAAAAGAATGGCCAAAAGAACACAATTGCTCTAGAAAAACAGCATTACTGAAGCCAGTCCATTTGCTTGAATGTATTGGAGTCCATGAAAAGCCCACTCATAATGTAAAAACTGACTTTCTCCTTATTTCCATCTTTTCGGTTGTCATTGTTTGCTCAGTTATAAAGTGGCTTGTTGACAACAAATATTTTAATAATTGGATTCCAGAGCTTTGTGCCTATGCCGCTGAGATGCTGGTGTAGTAATTAAACTGTCTTTTAGCTGAAATGCTTGCAAAGCGTCCAGTTCCGTGCCTGGCAGCTGGTGATGCATTATAGAGACATTGAGCTAATCGATTAAAACCGCAGAGGCATGGGAGTTGTCTGACAGCACTGTACTAGGATGAAATTAGTTGGAATTGCATGGTGAAATTAAGGGGAATACAGCTGATTGCAGCCCTTCTGGGAGAATCCTGGGTGAGAGGGACACTGTGCGTTGATCCCTGCGTAATGAGGACGGCCATGTTTTAACAGTATTTCTGAAGTATTAAAATGGACTGGATGAATCAGCAGGGCTGCCTCCAGTGAACTTGGCATCCATCCACTGTGACTGAAATAACATGAAATTTTTCGGCTGCTAGAGAATGTGAAATTGGACTAATTGTCTTTTAACTAGTCTGCTCAACAGCTAGCCTGGAGCGGGACTGAACAGGGCCTGGGCTGGTGGGCTTGCGGCTGGGGGATGGGAAGCTGAGATTCATGGCTGTTATTTCAGCTCATCTGAACGGATACCGCCATCGCATATGCAGACAGCTCAGATTTGCACTATCTCTCCATGAGGATCCCTTCCTAAATATTTTAAATTCTGTTTTAAAGTAAAATATGATTCAAAAAACTACAAAAGTTTAAGCCTCTTCCCTTGATTGATAATTACTGCTCCTTCCCCAGAATAGGGAAACTAGGAACCTGGCAAATGTCTCCTCACCTGTCCATGTTTGACCCTGCCCCACGGTCTGTTCTGAGTAAGGGCATATTGGGCAAAGGAGGGACACTGGTGCAGGTTACTGATGCTTTGTGTCAGGCAAAAGCTTGTTCCATAACCACTAAATACTGTGACTGGCCCAGCATTCACATTTTATGTAGGATTAAAGAGAGAGCCAGAGAGGTTACGTGCTGTGCCCATGCTCCCAGAATAAGGTCATTGTACTATAGTGGATTCCCATTGCTACTCCCAGGTTGTATTACTTGGTTTAGCTTCACATTTTTCCAAGGGCCCATAAATAACATTGAGTTTTTATGATGTTGGTATTGTTAAGACTTGAGTTATCCTTCTTTATGTAATATCATTGAGGTCACTCAAACTTGCTAAAGTCCTATCACCTATCAATTTGATGTTTTTAGCCCTTGTTTTTATTCCTGTGCAACTGTGGTCCTTCTGTTTTTTTTACTTGTTGAACATTAGTTAGTGGAGCATTAAGTCTGTGATTATATATAAAGTGGATTAAAATTATGTTTTTGCAAAAATTAAATAAACAAGGAAGGAGGGGGATTGAAGGAGGGAAAGAGAGACAGGGAAGTATGATTATCTTATGATTATCCTCTTACCTATGAAATATATGACATCTGCTCTTTTTATATTAAATTTTTAAAAAGGTAAAGCATAAAAAGGCCATTCTACAAATTCTCAAAGAAGTAGGGATCATCCGACCACATTTTCTTGCCTTCAGAAAGATGTACTTAATTGTAACCATTTTGCATTCTAGAGGTGACTCTTTACAGTCTTGGAGAAGACCTCCTAGTGGGCTGTGTCATTTGGATCCATAAGTGATTTTGTTGTGTCAAATGGT
This sequence comes from Oryctolagus cuniculus, assembly GCF_964237555.1. NCBI lineage: Eukaryota > Metazoa > Chordata > Mammalia > Lagomorpha > Leporidae > Oryctolagus > Oryctolagus cuniculus. Next base: position 42,212,622 of record NC_091443.1, on the reverse strand, counting down.
GCCTGGCATCAGACTTAGTATTCGGGGCCATCAGACAAAACAGAAAACAAAACAAAACAAACGAATAAAAAAACCCCAAAACCAAGAACCTCACTAAGCATCAAACCACTGTGTGGATGCAAGGAGGTCACAAGTGGCATACAACTGATTTCCTTCCTCTCGGGACCCGTGGGAAGGTTCGTCTGTGGTTCTGTGAGACAGAGTAGTTGGGTTTCCCTTGAGTAATCACATGTGTGTTCCCCCAGTTCTGCAGGCAGAGTGCAGAGCAGCACTAGGGCCTCCCTCTCTCGAGTTCAGAGGGCCTCTGGGTAGGTGCAGGGCTGTTCGGTACCTCCTTGAACTTCCCCTAATTTTCTCATTGCTTTTCTCCTTTCTTCATGTTTATGATTTGTCATATAATGCAGTATTTTTTAACTTTTATTTAATAAATTTAAATTTACAAAGTACAACTTTTGAATTATAGCGGCTTTTTCCCCCATAACCTCTCGCCCACCCGCAACCATCCCATCTCCCACTCCCTCTCCCATCCAATTCACATCGATTCATTTTCAATTATCTTTATACACAGAAGAAGATCAATTTAGTATATACTAAGTAAAGATTTCAACAGTTTGCACCCACACAGAAACACAAAGTATAAAGTACTATTTGAGTACTAGTTTTACCTGTAATTCGCATAGTACAACGCATTAAGGACAGAGAGTAAGTGCACAGTGACTCCTGTTGTTGATTTAACAATTGACACTCTTATTTATGACATCAGGCTCTTGTCATGAGCTGCCAAGGCTATGGAAGCCTCTTGAGTTCACAAACTCAATAATAATTAGATAAGGCCATAGTCAAAGTGGAAGTTCTCTCCTCCCTTCGGAGAAAGGTACCTCCTTCTCTGATGGCCCATATCATGCAGTATTATTTGCATCTTTGTAAACTTCTTCACAGTTTTTTGTTCCAGAATAAAGTGTGGTATTAAAAATAAAAATAATTCTTACACCTAGTATTCCCAGCCCAAAGTACAGCTCAAAAAAACATTGGAAGAAAAAAAGGCACAGTACTAGGGGGGCAAGTTTTTATGCCCTGGATACTTGACATACCCTTAGGTTCAGCTGTCCTCTTTTTTTTTTTTTTTTAAATAATTACTCATTTATTTATTTGAAAAAGCAGAGTTAAAGAGAGGAGAGACAGAGATATCTTCTATTAACTGGTTCACTCCCCAGATGGCCTGAAAAGGCCAGGACTGAGCCGGGAACTCCATCCTGATGCCCCTCAGGGGTGCAGAGGCCCAAGCACTTGAACCATCTTCCATTGCTTTCTCAGGCACATTAGCAGGAGCTGGATAGGAAGTGGGGCAGCTGGGACATGAACCAGTGCCCAGTGTCACCGGCGGCATTTTAAACTGCTGTGCCATAATGCCAGCTCTTCAGCTATGGTTTTGAGTCACATTGTATATACTTTATTTGTTTGAAAAAAAAAAAAAAAAAAGAACTCTCCTTTCTGCTGGTTCATTCCCCAAATGCCTGATGTGACTGGGGATGGGCCAGGCCACAGGCAGGAGTGGGACAGTCCATACATGTATTCGACATGGGTGGCAGGGATCCAAGTTCTTAGGCCATCTGCCTTCTGTAGTGTGCATTTGGAGGAAGCTGAAACAGGGAATGCAGCCAGGAGTCAATCCCAGTCGCTCTGATATGGAATGCTGGTGTCACAGGTGGTATCTTAAATGCTTTACCAAAAGCCCATAGGTTTTTTTTTTTTTTAATGATTTCATTTATTTATTTTAAAGGCAGAGTCACACAGAGGGAGGGAGAAGTAAAGATATCTACCCACTGCTTCTCTCCCTAAATGACCGCAATGGTCAGGGCTCTGCCAGGTTGAAGCCAGGAGCCAGCGGCTTCATCTGGGTCTCCCATCTTGGGCCATCTTCTGCTGCTTTCCCAGGCCATAGCAGAGAGCTGGATTGAAAGTGGAATGGCCGGGAAGGACTCGAACTGGTGTCCATATAGGATGCCAGTGTTGCAGATGGTGGCTTTACCTGCAATGCCACCATGCTGCCCCAAGCCCATGTTTAAAATGACTTAAAAGCTATTTTTTAAAAGATTCTTGGCTCTATGTAATTTCTGTAAACTCCAGAATTCTAAAAAAATTGTTTGTGCAGACAATCCCAGAACTACATTGGTAGATACTGCTAGTGTGTGTTAATAAGGGCGGGAAGCTGTAGATACAGGTGAGATATCATTGTAGCACTAACAGAAATGAAGAGCTCTGTGCATAACCCTTGACTTGGAGCTTCTAACCCTCCCACTGTACACGGTGTTTATTACTGGACCAATAATCAAATTACTGACACAAGACCCTCATGTTACCTTCGCGAAAAAGTATTTTGAGAATGAAAGGAACCAATTCTTAAGGATGCACCCATCCACTCTGAACAGCGGGTAACGTTTGTGTGCACTTTCTCTGTCCTTGTCACTGGCCTTCACGTTTACGTGTGGGTATCATTTAATCTTCTCGGCAGCCAGCCGGAGTAGTTAAGGACACTGTCATTCTACAGCCGCAGAAGCCAAGGCTTGGAGGGGGAATAAACTGGCCCCAGCCACGGAGCTGACACAGGTCGGATCTCATGGCAGAGCCCAGGCTGTACAGAGTGCCAGTGTGCACTTTGGAAGCGTCCAAGGAGATGGAACATCTATGACTTCCTAAGTGGCTCTCATGCACATTTCTCTCCAAGATTAATTAAAGGGCTTCTGGAGCACTCGTGTTTCCATTCCTAGCACAGTCATATGGAAAATGAAAGCATACTTTAAATAAAATATTCATTTGACACTCAGAGCAACTTAAGGATCTGGTTATGAGAAGCTGAAGTCAAATGGGATGAGAAAGAAAAGCAACTGGATGGTGGCTGGGGCAGCCCCACGCGGGGTTGATTGACTCTCCCTGGTTCCTCACACCTGTCACCAGGGTGTGGAAATGACTTCTGCTTCCTAATCAAGTGGGAGTGTTCATAATCAGTTTTTGGTGTGAGGCTTAAGAAATACTCTGTTGTGCATTTAAGATGACCTGGATGGTGTGTGGCATACCGTCCAGTTACTGAGGAACGTGTGTCCCCCTTCCAGCCATCTTGGCCATGCAAACGGAGTGATCCATGTCTGGAATGGCAGGTGGAGCCAAACAGCCAGAGCGGTGAGGCTGGGCATGCTGGTACCTTGCATGGAGCTCACATACTCCTGCTGTTACAGATTGCTAGGAGGATAACTCCAGTGTTAAGTGTTCTTAACACAGTAAAAAAAATGTTGTCAATAGAAGAAAGTTCTGCCTCTTTTTGCCATCTTCTCTCTCCCACAGTCCCATGTCACTGTTCCCATGAGATCCTTTTCTGTCTTCAGACATGCGTACATGCAGTGCCTCTGGGCTGGATGATTGCTCCCTGTCCCCCACCCTTACCTTTTCCTGCCCAAAAACCTACATCTACTTCAGGTTTGTTTTTTTTTTTCTTTTAGGACTCAGAGAGGAATTGAAATTTTTAAGTACTCCTCCCTGAGTCTGTTCCCGCCTTCCTCCATCACTGGTTAAGACTGAGTTACGTGCACTCTGCTGTGAGCTCCCTAGGGTGCTCCCTAGGGCACCCTAGCGCATCTCACTGTGCCTCACCCCTAACCTGCACTGTGGGGGTGTCTTAGGTTGGGGAGACACTTGAGGGCAGATACCCTAAGTCTTGTCTTGGCTGTGGTGCTCTTAGCGCTTGGTATCTACATGAAGCAAAGCCAATGAGTTGAGTGCCAGACATCAGGTAGGCAGTTAAATGGGTGAACCAGGGCTCGCCCAGCCTCCTAACTCCAGATATCTTTTCACTATTCCAGACCACCTGTCTAGATCACTATTTGTACCAGTACGTTCCCTTGGGAGAGTTACTTAAGATTATCTCTCATACTTGGTGAGTTATCATTAGGTTAATTATGTCCCTCCTGCAAAGGTAGACATGGCTTTAACTCATTCATTTCTCCAGCTGTCTGCCACGTTTTGTGGATATAGACAAAATAACCATAAATGTCTTTTAAAAATTCTATCAGAGATAAGTAAACTGATAATGCAGTGCACTGTATAAATACCTCCAAATGCCTTGTATGTAAAGAAATCCTCATCCCTAAATACTTGTAATTCAGGTGGTTGCCTCTTTGTGGGGTCTTAGAAAATTGGCATGAGCAGCTGACTCTGCCATCTCCTCTGCAGTGTTGTTTTGGGCTCTGAGGCATGCGAATGGCGTGGATGGGAGGGTTTCTCTTTGTCCTTGATCACCAAAAGTCAGCCAAGTTCTTAGTTTTTTATTAGGTGGTTTCTAAGTGCACTACTTTCTTTTCCGCTGTAGTCAGAGGACCGACTTGCTCTGACAATGAGGTTTTCAAAATCGCTTTTCCCACTGTGAAGAAGATAGAAAAAGAAACAAAGGAATATCCTTATGATGCCGTGGAAATAGGATATTTCTCCATAGTGCAATAGCAGCCATGATTTCTTTAAAATCAACTCCCACATGGGAGTTGGGCTCCTCCTAAGCAAAGAATGGTAGTTATCCCTGGAGCCATCCAGAAGATACATGGTTAGCAATGCTAGGGGAAAAAAAAATCTAATTTGCAGATAGGATATTTATCTTTAGATAACAAAAACCGGGAAATGCAATTTGTAATTTTAAAAATAGCTTGTACATGAATATAGGTTAAAAGAAATGAACTTTGGCATCTTGGAGTTCCTTTGCAGGGGGAGAAGGCTATGTGAAGTGCTTCTGGGATCCACCCTCTCTCTCGGAAATGTTGTGAAGCTTCCTTTGCTTTTCGTGGTATGGCCATCTCACTGCCAAACCATTTTGTTGTTAAATAGGAAGTTTTGCGGTGTAGATTGCACGGAGCATTTTTTAATGGCGTGATCTCGAGCAGCTGCAAAGGGTTCTGGAATTCCCAGGGATCAGTCAAGCGGCTCTTCTGTGGTTACAGATCCCACAGTGAAAGGGGCTTCTGGGAAGGTGGGGGTGCGAGCAACTGGGCAGGAAAAGAGGAAGAGAGACAGACAGACAGAACCCACTCAGATGGACAGGCTGCCGGGCTTGCCCCACCAGGGTGCTTTAGTGCCCTGTTTGCTTAGCAATCTCCTCCTGCTGCCTGTCTCTCCGACTGGTGGGTGCAAGGCTGGGACTGCCCCTACCTGTTGCACAAAGTCGGGGCTTACCAGTCTGCCCTTTTCATTTTGGAAAAATCTGTAAAATTTCATGGTAAAGGGAAGTAGACTTTCTGGGGGAGAAAATGGAAGCCGAGGGAAAACGTGCAAGGTTGGCCGGTTAATGGTGAAACGCAGCCTGTGGTACGGTGTTCCTGGCCTGCAGCACATGCACATCTCGTTCCATTCCTGAGCACTTCAGTGTGTTGTCTCATTATATATATTCCTGTAATTTTGTGTGTGTAGTTTTTCTTTTTCTCAAATCAAAGTTTCTCTCTGAGTAACCATGTCTTTGCTTGTATTGATTACTCATTCTGTGCAAGGGATTCTGCAATCATTTTCAACTTTTTAAAAAATATACTTATGTATTTATTTGAAAGGCAGAGAGAGATCTTCTATCCATTGGTTTACCCCCTAAATGGCCACAAAAGCCAAGGCTAGTCAGTCTGAGGCCAGGAGCCTGGAGCTGCTTCCTGGTCTCCTATGTGGGCACAGGGCCCCAAGCACTTGGGCCATCCTCCATGCTTTCCCAGGCACATTAGCAGGGAGCTGAATCAGAAGTGGAGCAGCCAGGACTCGCACGGGCACCCATTTGGGATACAGGCATCGCAGGTGGCAGCTGAATCTACGACAGCACAGCACAAGCCCCGGTCATTTCCAGCTTACCCATTGAAAACTCCTTGTAAAGTAGATGTTAGCCCAGAGGAGGAAACTGGTTTAGAGAATTTCTGGAGGTTGAATATCTGCTGAACTTGACACATGTGGATGGGCAAAAGCCACAGGGCTGCCTGGGCTGGGGGTTCCTCTGCAGTCTGAGTGAGAGCTCTTCATCAGCACCTTACCTTGCTTTCCCTTTGCCACCTGCTCAGGCCCCGGCCATGCTTGGTGCATCCTCTGTGCACCTTAAATGCTTGTTAACTAAAGCCAGCCTTTCCTTGACCATCTTCTAAGATCCTCACATTTAAGGGTCTCCACAAAGCCATGTGGCCTCATCTCATCTAGGTGGTGAATTGGCAATGCACACGCATGTTGCCCTGGATGGAGCCGAGTGCTCAAAGATGGTTATTTGAAAATTATTGCTATGGCACCACTCCTTCAAAAGTTCATGCGAACACCACTACATGCAATGAAATGCAGGCTTCTTGAACATGAAGTTGGGCAAAAGAAGCCAGACACTGAATGGTAACACCATGTGGTTCATTTTATATTAACATTGAAGGTAAGCAAACTGAAGGGTGCTGTTGGAAGTCAGGAGAGGAGAGAGGATACACTTGGTCAGTGAGAGAGCAGGAGGAGCAGGGTCAAGCTGGAAGTTGGTTATATGCTTATTTGTTTTATAAAGGCCCACTTATGATGTATTCACTTTACCACATGCATAGCAAGCATACTTACACATAAAGTAAACACATGGGGCTGGTACTGTGGTGTAGAGCAGCTAAACTAAGCATCACATGAGGGTGCCAGTTTGTGACCCAGCTGCTCCACTTCTGATCCAGCTCTCTGCTATGGCCTGGGAGAGCAGTAGAGGATGGCCCAAGTCCTTGGGCCCCTGCACCTACGTGGGAGAACTGAAAGAAGCTCTTGGCTCCTGGCTTCAGACCGGCCTAGCTTGGCCTTTGCAGCCATTTGGGGAGTGAACCAGCAGATGAACCTCTGTTTCTTCTCTGCCTCTCCCTTTGTCTGTTTGTAGCTCTAACTCTCAAATAAATAACATGTTAAAAAATACACAAAGAAAATCCAAAAAATACATTCAAAAATTCCGTTGTACACATGTTGAGTTGTTATGGGACCTGAGCACAGGATGAAGTGACCCAAGGAGTGTTCAGCTCTGAGATGTTCCCTAGCACAGTGCTGGCACATGGAACCTGGTCATTCAGTCCTGGTCAAGTAAACAGATGAAGTATGAGAGTAATCTTATGCGATTGGATACTCTTGAACAGGCGTACCTGTGCTATTTCTCATCCAAGGAGAGAAATAGTGGTACCTCACAGTGTTATGTTGCAGAAGTTCCAGGTATCGTGATAAGTGCTCCCCAGGGATTACTGTTGTTAATCTATAAGGTGTGTGTTTTCATCATGCCCATTTTATGGAGGAGAAAATGTTGCTCCATGAGTTCAGTTATTTGCTGAAAGCATATGCCTAGTAAGTCCTGGAGACAGAATTAAACTCTGGCATTCTGAATGCTAATCCTTTGCAATTTTTTTTAACTGGAGATGCACAGAGATGGAGAAAGAGAGACAAGAGAAAGAGAGAGAGAGAGGCAGGATCCCATTATTTGAGTGATCACCACTGCCTCCCAGGGTTTGCATCAGCAGGAATTTGGAATAAGAAGCTGGAGCTGAGTATCATACCCGAGTACTCTGATGTGGACGTGGGCATTTTAACAAGGTCTTATCCACCAGGCTAAATGCCTTCCCCAAACCTCTGCTTTTGGCCATGATGTTATGTGTGTCTGATTGCATACACATGCAGTATGTGTATCTCTCTTCCCCTGTCCCACTTCACACACAGACACGATTCAAGAGCTGCCCCAACCCTGCCAAACTACAGCAGTGACACTCTGCCCTTCAAAACACCCAGTGTGATGACTTAATGGTGACTTCAGTAACCTACCTCTGCCAGTTCTTCATCTCTATTCTCCTACCTGATGTTGGCCATTGGCTATGGTAGTTTTTAGCCTAACGGTATCTCTCACTGAAATGGTGCCAGTACCTAACGTCTCCTGCCTATGTGTATGTCCGTCTCAGGCTTCAGCTTTGCAGTCAATGTTGTCTTTTCTATTGCTGGCCATCTTCTGAGAGTGATGGGCCTGGAGCCCTTTTTCTACAACCTTCTGGGAGCTGTGTGTTTCGTGGCCAGTCTTATGCGGAAAAGGACAGATTCATTCTGAAAACCTTGACTGCATTTCCCACACAGCTTTAATAGTGGTCTGAGTTTATGTTACCTAGTAAGACTGTCCACTGTTAGCAGAGACCTATGTAATATTCACATTTCTGGTTATCCATGTAAACTAAAACTCCAGAAAACAAGCCCTGGAGGTTCAAACATGCTTTCTGTTCCAGGATTATATTTCATTTGTTTGGATCTAGAATGAAAACGAGAAGAGAGATTCAAAGCAGGAGTTAACACTCCCAGGAAAGACAGCAAAGCTAGGGAGAAGCCAGCCGGTGACATATAGAAAAAGGTGTCAAGCATGCTTTGCTTCTGAGTGAATGTACGTGTTATAAGACTAATAGCAGATTTAATCAATTAGCATATATGTTTGAATAAGTGGGCATGTGTGTGGTGCTAATATGCAGTTATGTGGGTGGGGGAACAGAAGATGCCCCAGTGCATCTCAGCCCTTGTTTCCTTCCTGTCAATTGAGTAACCAACCAGGTGTCAGTCCAACGTGGAACAGTGGTAACAGTAGCCTCCTGGCTCTACCATCCATGCCAAAAAGAATTTTTAAAAAATTGCATATCAAGCATTTTAAATGTGGTTTGCTTTTCTTCCGCAGCTTGATGCTTTGGCCTCAGAATCTGGCTGGCCACAAAGTGCAGGAACTTACTTAGTAGGAACTTGATATTTCTGTACCATGCACCAAAGAAGAGAACTCAGGAGCATCAGAATCATCCCATGGTGGTTCAGTAATTTTAAACAAGGCAGCGTAATTGTCACAGGCTTCCAAAGAGATGCAGAGAATGAAGTCGAACTGATTCTTGATCGGAAGGAACTTTTGGGATCTAGTCCAGCAGTCGATGTTTATGAGTCAGAGTCGACAAATGGTGTCTCATTGCACCTGTTAGTATGTCTGAACTCTGCACTATGAACGGCTTTGATCTGTGAAGTGAATGGAAACCACCAATCTCATTCCAGGTTGAATTGTAGGTCCAGGTCTCCCTACAGAGCCAGAGGGGACAGCAGAGCCCCTACACTGAATTTACTAGACAGTCTACTACTTTCTACTGCTGGGGTTTAAAAGTGTGTCAACTTCTGATTGGGTAGCAGATGAGGATGCTGTTTGGAGAGAAGCAGAGACAGCTGTGGTGACAGTGCAGGCGCGGGCATGTGCCTGGCTTTCTGTATTGTGTTTTCAGAGGCTGCATAGGTCTGCCCGAGTTCTTGTGGCAATGCTGGGTCTGCGGTGATTTTGTTCCTCTGTGAATAATGCAGGATAGGGCCACGTTAAGCAAGCAGTCCGCTCTATTGCATTTAAAGTCAATTTAAATTCAATTAGCTCAAGATTTTGTTTATTGTGGAAATCATCCAAGATCTACAGGTTTTATATTTTTGAGATATTTCACTTTCTGTTCAGGTACAAGCTGTCAATCAAGGCTAATCAAACTGGCACAGTTAACATGATACATCATAAAATTTCACAATAATGTCAACCTGTAATTCTGTCAATCTGGTTAAGGGAAATGGGCTCAAAACAATATTGTCATTTTGTAATAACACTCGGAAGGTGTTCCAGAATAATGTTGCCATCATCTCCCACACCCCCCTGCCTGACTGCTACCAAAGGTAGGATTTACTACTGACAAATGGCTGGGCGGTCAGAGCCATTCCTGGTTCTTCCTACTCGTGTGACTGGGAGTAGGGCCCCTTGAATGGAGAGTGCTGGCCCCCAGAACTTCTCGCATCTGACCCCTTTGATGAGTGCAGAAGGATGCGTTTCCTACGGAGTGCCAGTATTTCACACCGCTTGCCTCACATGGTGTGAAATGCGTTGGCCTTGAGTCCTCTTAGTTATTCTGTCAACACACTTAGTCTACATATGTTATCCTTTATGAACTTGAATTCTAGTGTATTTGAAAAGCATCCGTTTGCAAAAGCACCGCAGTTAAAAGTAAAACACAGGCCGCCTGGTACACAAAGCAATAAAACACAGCTCCCTCTGCAAACTTTATGTTTTGTTTTGCAGCCCCAGGATATCACGGTCGCTCATTGAATTAGGAGAGGTAATTGACTCAGGAAGCCTCTGGACTTGGGCTCTGTGTGTCCTTGACTTTCTCTGGGCATCCTTGCCTGAAAGCCTGGACTCCCTGCCCTTCAGTTACTGGGTCTCCCTTATGCCCACTATGGCTAGGTTTTTAATTCTTTGATTCTGTTAATTTTTTTCTCATCAAAAAAAAAAAAAAACTACACATTTGTATTATAGATATAGATTCAGGTGTCTTTCTTCATGTATGCCCTGGTATATATCTTAAGGAAAAGCATTTTTTTTCTGTGAAAGAAAAGGACTGGCCGGGTGGTGATTTTAAATTCTAATTTTGTATCATTATTTTAAAGCTGGGGAGACATCCTTCAAAGGTATCTTATCCAGAAGCACAAACAAATAAAAAGAGTGTCTCTTGTGCATGTCAGACTTGGAGTCCACACTCCCTCCTCTGGCCTTACCTTCATGGGGTGCATTTTACAAATAAATGGCTGAACGCTGAGATTTCTGGTGTTCCACTCTATTAATCCTTGGGCACTTTTGTGGGTTATATTTTGTTTGCTCTGGTGCCAGACAAACTCTGTGGGTGGTGATGTATTAGTGGGACACGAAGGTCTAACAGATGGAGACGTTTCCCAGTTATTACATTTGACGAAAGTCCCAGAGGGCCATAGGGAACACCAAGCAGGAAGCAGACTTTGCAGTCCATCCCTGTGCCTGTTTGATGAGCCTCAGGATACAGCGGCCATGCCACCTGTGTCTGTGGCAGCTCTGGTGACCTGTCGGATCTTCCAGTACAGGCTGAGTGTCTCTTATCCAGAATGTTTAGAACAGGAAGTGTTTCGGATTACAGAGTCTTCGGGATTGGGGAATATTCACATAGACTTAACCCACTGAGCATCTCTAATCTAGAATTTCAAAATCCAAGATGATCCAAAATCCAAAACTGTTTGATGCTCAGAATGTTTTGGATTGTGTAGTCTTTTGCATTTTGGAATTCCAGATGGGGAATGCTCAACCGGGGCTGTTTACTCAAAATTGGGCCTCCCTCTCCTCCCTCCCTCCTTTCCCCCTCTTCCTCCCCTCCCTCCCCTCCCTCTCCCTCTCCTCCTGGCCCTCCCCTACCCCCTCCAGCTCACCTTTATTCCTTCCCTCTCTGTCTTTTAACAGAGCAGGGGCTGAGTTTTTTTAAAAAATAGATTTTAGATTTTTTTTATCTATTTGAAAGGCAAAGAGGCCAAGATTGAGAGAGATCTTCCATCTTCTGGTTCATTCCTCAAGTGTCTGCAACAGCTGGAGCTAAGTCAGAAGCCAGGAAGTCATTCCAGGTCTCCCACATGGGTGGCAGAGACCGAACAATCAGGGGCCATCACTCGCTGCCTCCCACGGTGCACTTTAGCAGGACACTGGAGTCAGAAGCAGAGAGGAGACTCAAAAGCAAACACTCCAGGATGGAATTTAGGCATCCCAGATGGTATCGAAACTGCTGCACCAGACACCTGCCCCTGAGCATCTCTTGCTTGCTCTCCTGTGCCAGGCCGTGTCCCTGTTTCTGTTCTTGACTGCTTCTCCCCGTTTCTCTCACCAGCCATGGTTTCCACTCACTCACAGCTGAGTGGTTCAAAATAGTAAGATATAGAAAAGAAAACTGGAGTCAAATGGATAAGAAAGATGGATGAAATTTAAATTTAACTGTATGACAAGAGTCATGATAAAAACTGAATTTCGAGAGGCCATAAAAGACAAAGGTGGGGCTTGTAAAAGTGATGACATTTGGACAGCGCCTCGGCTCAATAGACTAATCCTCCGTCTATGGCACTGGCACATCGGGTTCTAGTCCCAGTCGGGGTGCCGGATTCTGTCCCGGTTGCTCCTCTTCCAGTCCAGCTCTCTGCTGTGGCCCGGGAGTGCAGTGGAGGATGGCCCAAGTGCTTGGGCCCTGCACCCAGATGGGAGACCAGGAGAAGCACCGGGCTCCTGGCTTCGGATCAGCATGGTGCACCGGCCGCGGCCGCCATTGGAAGGTGAACCAACAGAAAAGGAAGACCTTTCTCTCTCTGTCTCTCTCTCTCACTGTCTACTCTGCCTGTCAAAAAAAAAAAAAAAAGTGATGACATCTGTCAGTCTTTCTCTCTCTCCCTTCACCCTTTTCTCATTATATATTTATTGAATATCTATTTAGGATCAAAATATGGCTAGACAGTTATGATACCTCTAAAACTTATGGAAATAAAAATGTTTCAAGTGATTTTATGAGTACAATGATATTAAAACAAGAGAGAAAACACTTAGGATGGCAGCCAGATTTCCCTTAATCAATTTTAATAGAGATATTTATTAATATAGTAGAAAGCTTAATATAACACTGAGTAATAGAAGCCTAGGGAAGATTTGTCATGAGTGCTAGATAAGTTACCTTGCAAATGATAGGGGACACAATCTTGTGACTGATTATAAAAGGATGTAGTTAGCTGAATAGAGATGTGCAAAACTCTGAAAATTAAAATACTACATTTTGCATTATGACCAAGTTCAAGAGGTCAAAATAATACTAATTTTGCTTTCAGCAATAGTTAAGTGTTCAGAATTAATAAGTTAGAGTGTTAAGATAATATAAGAAAAGTAAACAGAGGTTTGTTAGTAATTGGACAGCTCAAAGTAAAAGAATCTTTGACCAATAAAATACAGATCATTAATCCGGTAAGACAACATTTGTTGAACAACTGTAGGCAAACAGACCATGCAGATATGAAAGCCAGATATGTAAGAGCACTTGTACAAAAATAACCATGGAGCAAGGTTGAATATCATGGAGTGGGGCCATGAAAAAAAATGTGAATTTCATGCAACCAAAGAGGGAAAGCTGGCTCCCTTCCTGGGTAGCGGGAGCTGGATCAATGGAAAATGTTCCAGGGGTTTTTCATTGCGTGTAAGCTACAGTCTAAACTTTCCCCGGACCAGTTCTCTAGCTTCTGGTTTCTCTCTGGTCGTCTTTGCCTGTATTAGCCTTCCTTCAGTTTCTGCCTCCCTTCCCCTCTCCCTCCTTTCCTTCCTTCCTTTGAGTTAAGAGGGGAGAGGAGAGAGATCTTCCATCCTTTGGTTTACTTCCCAAATGTCCACAATGGTCAGGCCAAACCTAGGAGCTTCATCCTGGTCCCATGTGCAGAGGCCCAAGCACTTGGGCTGTCTCCCATTGCTTTCCCAGGGGTGTTAGCAGGGAGCTGGATTGGATGTAGAGCAGCTGGGACCCAAACTGGTACCCATGTTGGATGCAGATGGTGGCTTAACCCTCAGCGCCACAGCGCCAGCCCCTTCCCTCAGTTTCTTGACTTCTTCATGTTCTTTCTCTCTAATGCCTAGCACGTGGTTTTTTCTGTCTGGAATGCTGTGTCCAAGGGCCCTTTTCTTTGACTTTCTCCACGTTAATCTCACTTCCCGTTGCATCTAAAGTGTAACTCCCTGAGGCAAGCCTCTTTGATGCCCCACTTACAGTCTGATTCTTTTCCTACATTCTCAATGGCCCAGGTCTTTCCTTCCCTAGCCCTTGTTATTCTACATCCTTAGTGTGATGGGCTGTTCAGTATCTGTGTGTGTTGCTGACTGTAGCCTCTGCGAAAGTGAGGTGTGGTATCTGTTCTTGCCTGGCTTTGTATTCCCGGTACCTTGACATTGGCATGTTATTCATTGTAAAGACACTTGTGTCAGTTGAGTAAAGGAGTTTCTGTCCTTAAAAGATGAACAGAAACTCAACTGCCAATGCTATAAAGGGAGGAAAAGAGCAACAGCAGGCATTGATGAGTGACAAGCATGATGTTGGAATATTGAGGGATTGCTAAGGTGTGCCTTTGCCGAGGCCTCCTGGGAGGAAGGTGGAGCCAGATCACAGGACACCTGCTCCTCCAATGTGATGTTGCAGTGTGTGATCTTGGAGTGGGATTTGGGCCTTTGGAGTGATTTCTTTAGTACCCTTAGAAAGAAAAAATAATTTCATAGAAAAATAAAAAGAGGCTGGTTTTATATATTACAAGATGAGAGGGAGGCATTTGGCCTAGCAGTTTAGATGCCAGTTAGGATACCTTTATCCCACATGGAGTGCCTAAGTTCAACTCCTGGCTCTAGCTTCTGACTCCATCTTCCTGCTGATGTGGCCCCCAGGGAGGCATCAGTGATGGCGGAAGTATTTCAGTCCCTGCTACCTGCTTCAGATCTTGGATTGAGTTCTTGGCTCCCAGACCACATGGGTGTTTGGGGAGTGAACCCACAGATGGGAGCTCCTTCTGCTTGTCGCTCTTTCTCATAATTAAAAACAAAAATAAAAATAATTTTTTTAAAAGAAGAAATTTATAAAAAGATTTCACCAAAGAATGTTTGGGATTCTGAAAATGTGGTTATGTAAAAATAATGTTTTTTGAAAGAAAATTCCAAATACCAGGAGTCTGTTGTGTGAAAAACACCATCATAGCTGCCATGTATAAATAAAATATATTTATTAAACCCTTGCAGTGAAGAAATTGGGGGGAGAGTGGGGATTGGGGGCTGATGACCCTGTTCAGCAAACTTAATGGAGTTTCCCAGAATAAGCCTGTGATAAAGCCACGCTCACTATGATGACCAAAAACAGGATAAATACATCCCGGCTCCTATAAAGCAGTGACTCAAGAGTGAGCCCTAAAGTTGATATCTTCAATTTTGCCATTTAAGAGGAGACATTAATAAAAGACCTCATTGTAAAAAAAAATCCTTTTCTTTAAAAAAAAAAAAGATTTATTTATTTATTTGAAAGTCAGAGTTACACAGAGAGAGGAGAGGCAGAGAGAGAGAGAGAGAGGTCTTCCATCTGCTGGTTCACTCCCCAATTAGCCGCAACAGCTGGAGCTGCACCAATCCAAAGCCAGGAGCCAAGAGCTTCTTCTGGGTCTCCCACATGGGTGTAGGGGTCCAAGGACTTGAACCATCTTCCACTGCTTTCCCAGGCCATAGCAGAGAGCTGGATCGGATGTGGAGCAGCTGGGTCTTGAACCGGTGTCCAGTACGGGATGCTGGTGCTTCAGGCCAGGGCATTAACCTGCTGCGCACAGCGCCAGTCCCAACCCTTTTCTTACAGTAGATGCCTGCCACTGTGTGAAGCTCGGGGTTGGGTACCATTCCTCTCCAGTCCTGCCCCGCGTGTGACACAGCCTTTCCGAGTGCATTCTGAAGGTTCCAGACCAAGGCCAATCATACTCTTCAAGTCAAGGTTCCCCCTGCAGCTAGTTACATAAGGTGAAAAGCCACTTGGTGGTATAAAGGTCAACTTCATGGAAGAACTCTTGGCTCACGATGCCTAGGCAGATGTACGGATTGGCTCTAAATAAGCATCGCTATCTATGAATGATTGAGACCTGATGACTCCTTTTCCAAAATTTGAATTAGAGTATTTTGCAGCATTTTTTTTCAACTTTTATTTAATAAATATAAATTTCCAAAGTACAACTTTTGGATTATAGTGGCTTTTTCCCCCCATAACCTCCCTCCCACCCACAACCCTCCCATCTCCCACTCCCTCTCCCATCCCATTCACGTCAAGATTCATTTTCAATTATCTTTATATACAGAAGATCAATTTAGTATATACTAAGTAAAGATTTCAACAGTTCTTGCAGCATATCTTATACTCATTCAGAAGTATTCAGAAAGACCACAAAGAGTGATCCTATCTCAAACATATGTCTTAGAAATAAGCAGGGTTTCATTTGCTGGCTGAGAATTCAAGCTCCTTTGGTGAAGTATAGTAGTGCCCACTCAAAATGAGTAGGCAGTTGGAATGTGGTGGCGAGCCAGTGTTTGGTGCTGTGGTTTAGATACACCTTGGGATGCTTGCATCCCATATCTGGGGACCAGTTCAAGTCCCACCTCCTCCACTTGTGAACCAGCTTCCTGCTAATGCACTCCCATGGAGGCAGTAAGTAAACGACTCAAGCACTTGAGTACCCCATCACCCATGTGGGAGACCCAAATCAAGGTATAGGCTCTTTACTTCAGCCTGGTCCAGCCCTTGCTGTTGCTGGGATTTGGGGAGTGAGCCAGTACAAGAAAGATACCTCTCCTTCCACCCTCTGTTTCTCTGCCATTCGAGTAGAATTAAAATTTCAAAAATTAAAAATAATATTTAAAAAACAAGAGAGAGAATAGAACGGAATGAAAAAGTCTTGACTGCTTTAGAAAGCATGGTGTCCTGGTACAAATGCAGACATATTACCTTATGTGACCATCTGTGCCATCTTGCTTTGAAAGTACTAAAAATCCTTAAGCAATGTAAGGTATAACGTAGTCTGCGTTTTTAAATTACTGTAAGATGAAGATTCTTAGTTTCTTCCAAACATTTCCCAGAAACAAAGCAGTAAAAATGTAAGCTGTGATTCAGAACTTGGGAACTGAACTTGATTTTCAGATGCTCCTGCACTAGCGGAGTTGAAACTGAATTCTCCTGTGTAAAGGGTGTTGAGAAAAAGTGAAGCATATTTCCTGTAAAAGGTGCTTTTTCTATAGAACAGTTTGCTATTTCTGTGTCTCGCTTCATAGATGCATAATTACATAGACTTACACGTACACATGTTGCCCCAAAACATGTACGCAGCCACCTTCTTAGGTAGTGAGATCTTCACTTAAGTAGTTGTGTTCTTTCAGAAATGTAGATTCTTCCATGCTTCCCTATCTGAGCCTTGGCAGTATGTCTTTTCTGGTGTTAACTCAACATATTGATTTTGATCTGTTAAGGCCAGTGGAGTTCTGTATGTCTTAGATAATGTGGTGGTAACAGGTGAGGGCAGCTGGGGTGCAGCTGCTGACCGCCACTCTGCCACACTTTCTTCTTGGTTGATATGTAAGAAGAAACATTCGACTTAGGTTATGTAAATGATAAAGTTGTGATGAAGAGCTTTAAGAGACTGGGTTAAAGTGTTTCTTTTCTGGGTAGAAAACTGGGACCCACCTGTGGATTAGAATTCTCCTTTCCACTCCAGCTGGTGACTCAGGTAAACTCCCCAAGCTCTGTTCCTTCACTGGCTAAGGAGCAGGGTTTCTATGAGAGTCAATAGGCAAGAATGAATTTCTTGTTAGAAAAAAATCACATTATTTTCCTTAGAACACATCTATTGTCTTTTTTTTCTCTCTGTAAATGCAGTGATGACCCATGTGAAAATTAAGAGTTTGATTTTCCATAAACAAAACTAAAATGAAGCTATACTTCCCTATGAATGAGCTAATGTAGGTTTAAAATGCACACTAATCATAGCTCTGCCATTTGCCGGGAGCATTCACTGAGCTAGTTACCTCTCCTTGTCTTATTTTCTTCACCTGTGAAAGGGGGCATTCTCCCTCTGCATTGTTGTATTAAGCAAGTTAATACAAAGTGTTTATAAAATATACATATAAATATGTGTTTTTATACATACACACACATCATAAGCTGCCAGTAAAGTCCTTTATAACTATCCAGAAATGTTTATTTACATACATTGCTATTCAGAATATAACAAGGAAAAGCACAAAATAAAACCTCTCCATTCTCATCCCGAGTAAAGGGAGACTTCTCATCCTTCCCTAATTCTCTCTTTTATTCTTGTGTATCATTATTTTTCCCTGGAGATGCTGAGTATATTTCCCTGAAAATGTTGCTTAATAGTCAAATATTACACTTGATCTTTGGTATTTTCATTCATGACTAGTGCCAGCAAATATAAAACTGAAACTGATTAGACACAGAAAACCCAAACATACTAAAATACATATATTCAGCTCATCTTGGTCCTGCTGTCAGGAACCCTAGTGTTTGCATAAGGAAAGAATCTTACCTTTCCATTAGGAGGAAGTGTGGGCACTGACATTTCCAGCTCTTGCCAGAGACTCTTTCTCAGCTCCTAGTTCACTGGTGTGGGGACCTTGGACTGCTGCCGCTGGGGAGAGACATTATTTATCATCTGAGCAGGTGGCACTTGCACTGCCCCAAGTTTGCAGGCTGCCTAAGATGAGTCTCTCGCAGGCCCCCTTTCAACTTGGCTTTGTAACGTTGTCGATCCTGGAGATTGCTTCCCACACTGTGCAGGGTATGGAGCAATTGCTTATTAATATTTTTGAGGCACTTCCTGCAGTGAGCGATCTGTTGTGGTTCTCACTAGTGTTCAGTGTTTTCCCAATTAGCTCTTTCAGGCTGTGCTAGGGTGAAGTTTACGTTTCAGGGGGATCCCCAGAGTCTGGTCCTCAGTGGCACTTTTGCTGAGCACTGATCAACATTCAGCCTTTTTAAAAAAATCACTGTAACTTCGCTGAGGAGTTTATTTTACATGAGAACGTCAAGAGATTGAGGCCAAGGAATTTGTTTATTTTTATCACGTTAACCTCCTTCCTCCTGTCAAGGTCTGTCCTATCACGTGTGATTTCCTTTTCCCACCAGTGTTTGGCTGTATGTTATGTGCAGGGATGTGATGCAGTATTTCAAAAGGAAAGGGCCAGTGTTACGGCTCAGTGGGTTCAGCTGCCACCTACAGTGCTGGCATCCCGTATCAGTGCATTGTATCATTCCATGTCAGCGTAGTTGAGTCACCAGCTGCTCTGCTTCCAACTCAACTCCCTGCTAAATCACCTAGGAAAGCAGTGGAAGATGGTTCTAGTTCTTGGGCCCCTACCACACATGTTGTAGGCCCAGATGGAGTTCCTGGTTCCATGGCTTCAGCCTGGTCCAACCCTGGCTGTTGCGACCATTTGGGGAATGAATCAGCAGATGGAAGATCTCTGTCTCTGAATCTCTGTGTCTCTTTGTAACTCTGCCTTCCAAATAAATAAAATAAATCTTTAAAAAAAAAAAAAGGTTCTAGGGAGATGATGTATCTCAGGAATGCAGTTGAGTTAGTCAGTTGTTGAACATGTGGTTCTTTTCTGCTGTAACTGAACAAAAGTAATTAGTATCATGTATAAACTAAATATACTATCTAAAGTTTAAGAATTTGAGAAACAGAGACATGATCCTCCTTTCCTGTTTGCCAACCCTGACCACACCCTGTAAGGATGGCTGTTTCAAGGGGTGGCCTTGAGCCCATGTTCTTTTTATGATCTGTCTCTCCCTACCAAGTCACTCCAAACTAATATGCAGTTTAAATAAAAACAGTGAAACATCTACGCACATGAAGCCTCTGGATTGTTCTAAAGGAAACTTACCATCAAAGCACTGAATATGGAATTTCCGGAGCTACTGTAGTTCTGTCTAAATGTGAACGTCAAGCCTGGGTGTGTGATAGTGAACTTGGTAATTTGACCACCTGGTGTTGATTCAGCCTGCTCATACTCTTAGTGTTTCAGTATTCCTCCGAGGTGCCCTGCTCATCTTTTACCTCCGCCCCTCAGTTTGGGTGGAGTTTTTTCCCCTTGCAGTCCTGGGAAAGGGTTTGTGATTCATTATTTCCGGGCGGTGCCCTGACTACTTGTGGCCGTGCCATGCTGAATGACTTAACAGTGGACCTGTCTCACCCTGTGCTGCAACTATTAGAAGAAGAAAAACACACACTTTTCTACTGGATTTGAACTGATGAGGTTTGGTTTTGGCAGTGTTGGCTACCTTCTCACCACCTCAGTGAACCTGAACTTGAAGCCCATCAAGTAGGAGGCAGAACTGGGGATTAGGGAGAAAACAGAACCTGCTGACATAGTTTGAGTCCCCAAATAAAACCTTACCTAAAAAGAAGCCAGTTTTCTTTCCTTTTTTCCTTTCATTTTAGATGTGTGCCTAATTCTGAGCTAATCTGGAATTTGTGTGTGTGTATGTGCTTAAGCTGTGCTGAGTTGGATCTTGGATCTTCTTTCTCTACTTTTTTAAAGATTCATTCATTCATTCATCCATCCATCCATTTGGAAGCAGAGCAACAGGGAGAGAAGGGAGAGAGATCTTCCATTTGCTTATTCATTAACCAAATGGGCACAACAACTAAATCTGGGCCAGGAAGATGACTGGAGCCAGGAATTCCATCCTGATCTCCCACTTTGGGCCATCTGCTGCTGCCGGCCCAGATGCATTAGCAGGAAGATGGATTGGAAGTGGAATAGCCAGTACTGAAACCTCCACGGTTACAGTGGATTCTGATTCTGTAAGTGGTGGCTTAGCTTGCTGTAGTGCAGTGGAGGCCCTCTTCTTTTTCGGTTACTAGAGTTCAGTACTACAAAGAGCAGAAATGCTGGTGGGCTGGGGGGAGCTGTGTTGCGGCACAGCAAGTGAAACTGCCACCTGCTATGCCAGCATCCTATCTGGGAGTCTGTCTGAGTCCTGGATGTTCCACCTCCTATCCAGCTCCCTGATAATGGACTGAGAAAAGCAGGGGAAAATGGCTCAAGTGTTTGGGCCCTTGCTACCCACATTAGAGACCCAGATGAAGCTCCTGGCTTCGACCTGGCCCAGCACTGGCCATTGCAGGCATCTGGGGAGTGAACCAGTGGATGAAAGATCTTTCTCTCTCTCTCTTCTCTCTCTCTCTCTCTCTGCATCTCTGCATCTCTCTGTAACTCTGGCTTTCAAATACATAAATAAATCTTGTTTTAAAAAAGAAGAGTGATGGATGGAAAAACATTGTTAAGAGATGGGATCCAAAAACATTTTTTCTTTGGAGAAGAATGAATTTAAAATATAGGAAAATATTTAGAAAATTACTCCATCTTGTTCAATGTATTATTCTAACAATTAAGTTCATTATCATGGTTTCCAAGTAGGAAGTGGTTTCTGAGGCACCAAGCATACATGTTAAAGGTTATGCAAAATTGTAAGTTAAGCACATATGTAGGCTATCCTTATGCTTATCCAGAACCATGGCACAGCGGTTAACTTTTAAATTTTAAGAATGACAGAATTTGCCAGTATTTTAGGTAGCCATAATACCTTAGTTAAAATGGACTTTGTGTTTAAAATGTTCTAAAATACATCAATTTACATTGGATTAGAAGCTTGAGCATGTCTAGGATAGTATTGTGGAAGTGAAAAGTGGTGCTTGATTTGGGTGGCTATTTTTGGAAAGCCTTATTCCCCAGTACTTTAAGAAAAGATTAAAAATGATGTTTGAACTTGGGATATTACAGTCTGAGGTTTGCAGACTGCGCTACTTATTGTTTCCTGTGCACTGAAGTTGGTCCAAAGTGTGCTTCAACAGCCACACATGCCCTTGACCGCAGTACTGTGCTGAGCTGCGTTGTAGTGCCACCCGGAGTTCTGGGATTTAACACACTGCTATGATTCAGGTTACTCCTTGAGTTACCATAGCTCAACCCTGAAGCCTACCACTTGTCCCATTCAAGGTTTCTTCCACTTTCAAGTTTCAAAAGCTGCAACATTTTACCATGCTGTTAACAGACTTGTGGGGTAGGGTGGGAAGCCTTGCAAGAGGTGTTCAGGATGTACTCCATCAAACTTCCTGAAACTAAGTGTAGTAGCTACTCTTGGAGGTTTTGAAAGTTGCAAATGCTATTTGGGTTTAGATTTCAGCGCATAATTTGTGAAAAAGTTTATTTGCTTTTGTAGTATTGTTACAATGCTTGTGTATATTATATTTATTTTTGTGAGAGATTGATTGATTTATTCCATCTGCTGGTTCATTACCATAATGCCCACACAGCTAGGGTTGGGCCAGGCCAAAGCCAGGAAGGTGAAACTCAATCTGGGTTTTCCAAAAGGATGGTATCACCTGCTGCCTCCTAGGGTGCACATTAGCAGGAAGTTGGATGAGAAGCAGAGGAGGCAGAACTTAAACCAGGTATTCCAACATGTGATGCTCCAGTATGGGATGTTAGTGTCCTAAGCAATGACTTAACCGTTGTAAATGCCCACCCCAGCATGTTCATTTTTAGTATTTTGACATGTATCATTGCTCTTTTGTGGTATGTTGATAGGCAGAACATTGTTATATATGCATAGACTTGTTTTTCACATAATGCAAAAGCAACATACTGATGGTTGGTCCAAGTGTGTACTGACCTTCTGACCTAATTCATGGTTTTAAGTTGGTGTGCTTTCCTGTCAGAAGCTTGCTTTCTCTTTTATGAAAACAGATACCTTGTATGTTTTATTCACCAACACAGCCTCAAGGTCTAATTGGGTTGGATTCCCAGTAACTATTTTTTTATAATTAAATACATTAATGAATGATGATTGGATTAATTAATGGAAATACATTCTTGAGAATTTGGAAGAAGAGGATTTGGATAAAACAACTTGTATATAGACAGGCATGAAACTTTTTTTCACTAGTAAATATGATATTATCAAGAAATTAGGAAGAATATTAAGAGAAGAACACACATACAGAACTCTCAGGGCGATTTAGTGACAGGAGTAGGTTAAGAACTAACAGAATGGTGACATCGCTGGTCCTGAAGCTGGGAACCAAGTGAAACTTAAGAAACGATGGCTGAGAATTCAGAAATTCACAAGTGTCAATGTTGCCCAAAAAAGAAATGGGAATGAACTCTAACCTGGGAAAAAATGGGGAAATCCACCCATTGTTTTCAGTCTGTGCATCAAAGTATGAAAAGTAGTTGATGAAAAACTGAAAGGGAGAGATGTTTTTAGGTTTTGGAAGAGGATAGCTGAAAATATATTATAAAATAGAACAGGGATCTCACTTTTGTGAAACTAGAGTACCCAAAAGTTAAGCTGTGTTCCTTAGTAGTAACTTGATTCCCATTAGCAATCCGTATTGCTACAAAAGTCCACTGGTGGTGGTAATAATAGATGCTGGTTTCCACACAGTGACAGTTTGACCAGTTAAGTTTCTTTGGTAGATGCAGGTGCTTGGGGTTTCACAGCTTTCTTATTTGTTAAAAACAAAAAACAAACAAACAAACAAAAAAAAACAACAAAAAAAAACTCAACGTAACTGTTAGATCTAGAAAACTGTTTATATTTGGAGGTTCATGGCCATCAAGATTTGTGCTTAACTGCATCAGAAAAACTTTAGGAGGACTTTGTCCCTAGATATCTTTATTCTTTCCAGTCCTCAGAGAAATGGGGTGAAATACATCATCTTCACTCCAGAAGTTACTTGTGACATTGAAGCGGTGAAATGGAGTTGTTGCATTCTACCAAAGAGAGTAATGAGGTAGTTGTCAGGGAAATTAGGTAAAAGGACAGCCAGTTACTTAAATCTGTAATTTATAGAGAGAAATGAGAACTTACTCAAAACTTAACCTACTCTGAGATATCTGTTAATATTTCAAAATACTAATACAAATTCTTATGAAATGTTTATTGTATAAATTTCTAACTCTTGTTCACATTGTAAGAGATTAAAGTTCAACTGGCAAATATTGCATTTGGAAAGAAATATTACATGAGTTTAAATAATGAGTTACTCTGCAGTAGTGTTCTCATTGTTTTATTCCTTCCTGAATTTTCCAAGACTTGGGGAAGAGTAGAAGATGATCATTTTTTAATATTAGTAAAAACTGATTGATGTTCTAAAATTGTAAATAATAGAAAACCAAATGAAGTAGCTATTCATAGCTTTAGATGGCAGATGTGGAAAAGGGGAGGGAAGGATCCTTTGTGTCTCCCTTTATTGTTTATTGAAAAATGGCAGTCATGCTGAATAAATGAAGAAAGTAAGATGCTTCGAATTCCAACAACTTACTTTCTTGTGCTTTTGTTGTTATTTGGAGATAATGACTCATAGAACAGAAATGCAGACACTCATGACCATGTTTTAATTCCGGTTTTTATTAATGGCTCATTTTAAAGTCTTAAGGGAAACCCCTCAGCTGCTCTGCTGTAGAGTTCACCTTGAAATGCATTTATAAGGTTTATCATGGAACTTGAGGTTGAGCTATTCATAGTCCGTGCATGATGTGATGGTTAGCATTCTCTATGACAGTGAATTTCAGTTATCTTTTTAAACCCTTTTTAAGTTGCTTAAAATATTGAGGTTACATTGTTTAGTTAGAATCCTGTTTTACAAAGTCACTTTAATCTTACTTATAGAAAGTTGGTCCCTGGAAACATCTCTTCTTTCTTTACATCGCTCTCTATGCAACATGGCAGGCATGGAAAAAATAGCAGGATATAAGTGGTTGATTGAATAACGTTTAGTAACCTGGAATTTTCTCTATCAGAGCACTTTTTTTCATGTTGTCTCCTAACTATAGGAACTTGGATAAAGAATAAAGAAAAAATATGTTTCCTTGGGGGTACCTGTGTGACATTGTCCTTATTTATGTTCAGGTAAATTAGGTACAATTCATATTTTACCTTAAAATACTCATTTCCAAATAGTGGAGTGATTTTATATAGTCTTATTTAGTACACGTAATCTGTGAGGAAATACTTGAAGGGATTTTGTGTATGTTTGTTTATTTTCTATAATAACTCCTCCTCATATTTGGGAGTATCTGTTTTAACAAATGTTTCTCGAATTGGTGAAATTATTAAATAAATTTTATATGTATACAGCTACGAAGTAATGTAGAATCTTACTAACTCATTTGCAGTCATTGCAATTGCAGATATCCTACCATGTACCCAATCCTAATTACATACATAGTTATCTTTTAATGTCCAGCCTTCATGTGGGTGTGTCTCGAGGCACAAGTAGACAAGAGGCAGGAATACCTAGGCAAATGATCACATTGCCTTGGAGAAAGGGGAGGCCTTAAGAGCTAGGAAACTCTGATAAGCAGGTAGATGTTTTGAGAATGTGGGAGTAGGGCTAATCCAATGGGTGAAGCAGAGAGAAGAAATTGTTGTTTTCCTCGAATCATTATTGTACTACAAATAAATAATATTAATTTTTCACTACATTATTTAAATGGTTACTATGTTTTATAAGTTAGCTATATTCACTGTTATCAAAGAAGAATGTAATTAGAATAATTGGTATGCCAAATTTGCCTAAATCCTCTAAGACAGTTTTGTTTTTAATAGGATACTACTGTGAAAATCAATATAAAAGTGGTGTTTTACTGGATAGGAAGTTGTTGTCTTCAAAGACTAAAAAAGTGGCAAGTGTGTTATTTTCCTGTTATATCTATTTTACTTTTACCTTACATTGAGCTCTTATTAACAGCTGCATGATTTTTTCAAGTCAGAAATTTGATTTTTAAAATAAATAGGTATTTTCAGATTACCTTTTTATGTACGTAGGCAATATTTTTGTAAGATTGGTAATAGGAAATGAAGGGATTGATTATAGCTGTACCCAGGTTTTATAGCCCTTTAAAAATACCACTGTCATATTTTTAATTGAATGACTAAATCAATCAATAGTATACCAAAGGCTATAGGATCTTACTGGAGTCTCCTAGCTCCTTCTACCAGTGAGTTATAGGATTATTATGACATACTGAAATAACCATAGTGCCTGTTTGGAAAGCAGGTCTACCAAGCATTAAAATTGATATAATAATTGCAAAGAGGTGTTCTACCACTTCTTTTATTCTGCCTGGTATTCTCTGGATTTGTCAGTTCCATGGCCTGCAATAACACTGAAATTTGACTTCTTGATTTACTTGTATGCTGTCCTAAGAACTGAGTAGGGTGGTAGTATGCTCTTGGGCCATTCAGCTAGCATTACATGTTGTTATATATCGCATGTAAACAGAATTAGACAGGTTGCAGATTCTGTATCCCAAATGCTTGGGAACAGGTGTGCTTCAGATTTCGGTTTCTGAGATTTTGGAGCATCTGTGTAGAGATTACCAGTTGAGCATCCCTGACTCAAAAATCTAAGATCTGAAATCTCTAAAACCTGAAACATTTTGAGCATTATCATGTTGACATTGAAAATGTTTTAGATTTCAGAGTTTTCTGGACTTCAGATTTTCCAATTGGGGACACTCAACCTGTAGTTATTTTTTTTAGGTCAGGAGAAATGAAAGGGAAATAGTTAAGACAACGCATCAGATGAAATGTTACATGCATAATATTGTAAGATAAAACAGCAACACATGAAAACTAACATTCTTAATACTTGACCAAAAACTGACTTCATGTTATTTTGATCTCTTTACAAGAATGCCCATTATTTAATTAGACAGAAATGCTAAGACAGTTTAGAAATTCCAGTTGTAGCTGACATTTTTCTCATAAACTGACCTAGTGATATTAAATTGGTACAAAGCTCAAAATCAGTATTTAACATTTAATGGAACGAACAAACTAATTCTACAATTTAACTCAACATTTGCAGTAAGATGACTTGTACCCTAATGGCTTGTAATTAATTTTTCTGAAAATCATATTTATGATAGTCTGCAGATTCAGGGCTTTATCTAATACATAATGTTCATTTTGAGCCTTTAATTGCATTTAAATTAAAATTGGCTTAGCAGGAAGATGAATTGTGGGAATGCATCAAACCACCCAGCATGTCCTGGAGATGTGAGCCTGAAAATGCAATTTGGTTGAGATGTGCAGAATCATTTGGAGTTCATTAATTTTTATTGCACAGGTAGTTTTACTAAAGTAGGTTATTTTCTTTGAAATTTATATTTATGTTTATGTCAATAGCAGAATATCGTATTAGCCCTTACATCTATTAGAGTTTATTAACCTGGCCTAATAGAGGTTGTTCATATCGAGAGGAGACATAATTTGTGTTTTCCCCTCGTTCTGATTTGGTGAGACTGATACCGTCGAAATGCATTTGGTGGGGAGCAGGGGGGACCAGAGTGTGTGGAGGAAGTTAAACAGGTGTCTGTTCAGGTTTCAGAATAAGCAACTCTGGAAGCACCAGGTGAGGGCTCCTCTGAGAAGACGTTCTGCTCACTTTCCCAAGGCCTGCCAAGCAGAACATTTTGTTCTGTGTGTGTGTGACTGGAGCTCTGACCTGGTCATCCCATGAAAGCTTACTGGAGTGTCACTCCAATTGGTGGTTCAGTGTATCTGGGCTTTGTCCGGTGGCTTGTAAGTGCTTCCTGAACTTGCAGATGCTGCTGAGGTCATCGGTTTAATTATAATGTCACTTTACAATTATAAGGCAAAGGAGATTTTTGCATTGTCTAATGAATACAAATTGTCTGCGACTGGAAAATACAAAGAAATAAAAATGAACATTTTCCTCTTTGCCAGGGACTTTACATTTGTGCAACTGATCCTAATAAGTTAAAAAAAATTAGCTAAAATCTTAGCACACGTGTGCTCTTTATTTCGGAGATTGTATATCATTCTTGTTAATAATATATTGGTAGCGGTCCCCGTGCTGGCTCGACTCGTTTCCCCCCTTTGCAGACAGTGTCATTAGCAGTACAGAGAGCTTCAGATGAGCAAATGCCTGCTTGAAGAAGTGATTTACAGAATTGCGGCAATGATTTTCCCTCAACCTGTTTTGCCGAGCTTACCGTTCTTCACCATCCCAAGGGTTTGTTTTCCAAAAGGCGTGCTGTGTGTGTGTGTGTGTGTGTACGGGTGCACCTGCATCTATGGGGTGTCTTGTTTCGTGGGAATGTGGAAATCGGCCTCCATTCTGACAATCTGCTTCAAGTTCCTAGTTCGTGGTCCGAGATGCTAGAAGCCCATATTCATTCACTCGGCGCCAATCAGAACTTGACAGAAGTATTGCTTATTTTCTCATTTCATCACTGAAGCATGCTGTTGTAGTTTAGTCCCTAATTACTCTCAGACTGCGACGCTCCAGATATCCCCATGGTGGTAATATTTTCCTGCCTGGGTGAGTCCTTACGCTGTTTGGCAGACTGAAACACCAGCCTTCCGTTGTTGGAACACTACCCTCGCCAAGCGCCACATCCTCCCCTCCGCGCGGTCTGCTCTGCGACTCCGGTCCTGCTGCGACATTTCCAGCTATCCTGTGCGCGACCACATTTGCCTGCCTTCGCTCTGACTGATTGGACGACTGCCAGTTCCCTCCTCAGGGCCAAGGACAGGAGAATGGGGGGTATCTGAATAGAACTGCTTAATGATCTAATGGCCCAGTGCCTCTCTCCCGCTGAGAGAGAGGGCTTATTTGTTTGCTGGTTACAGGAAAGGTCAGGGAAATCCTTTTCAACAAAGGCTGTGACAGTGCAAATGTGCAATGCCATCCATTTCTGGTGTTTGAATAACTTCATACCTTGGGTGTGCCCACCCCACCCCCAGCAACAAAGCCCCCGGCTCTTGGGTCTTGATTTGATTTCAACACCCTCCAGATGGCAGAAGACGGAAGTGCTGAAGCTTGGGTTCACACCATCCTTTGCACCAACTGCCAAATAGCAGGAAGCGTCACAGGTATTCAGCTCCGAAGAGTGTGATGAAGTTTGGAAATTTGCTACAGATCTGCCTTTCTCCTAAGCACTAATGTATAATTGTTTAAAATAATGTGCATGCACACACACTCACACAATGATACTTCATACAGTGTGTGGAAAAATGCAATGAAACAATTGGGGTATTTTAGTGCCAGAAAATTGAAATCTATGCCTCTGAGGACTCTTCGAAAAGTTATTGAAAAATGCAAATGATGAGAAAACTGTGAACGGATTTCAGTTGTTTTGCAACAAAATAAACTTGGCTTTTCATTACCTTTTGAAATACCCTCCTGTATGCACACATCTACACCTTCCCGAATAGAATTGTGTGACATCCTACGCAGTGAAACTTGATCATCACTTTTGGTTTAGAGGTATGTTTCTTATGCTTTTCCCTGCCACATGAACGCTGCTTGAGTTACAACGCGAAGGATAACATTCTACAAAAATTTTTCATCTATGTGTATCTTGCGTTTTTCTTCATAGCCTCAGTAAACAGTGCTGAGAACACTGAAGTGGTTTCCTAGATGGAGAAGATCATTGAAACTTAGAAAAGAAAACACAGTGAAAGGAAAAACCCTCAAACTAAGATGAGCCAGCTCTTGCCCCGGGAGGAACGTGGTGAGAAATTAACTGACCACGAGCCATAAAGATGAAGCCATAGAGTATCCAGTTGCTACCAGCACCTACTGTTATTGAGATGTTTATTTAAACAAAGAAATCATCAAACAATAGTTTGAAAGTCCTCCCCCTCCCCTTTTTATATATTTTCTGAAAGCGGAATAGGGAAGGCAGAAGAAGGATGTCCCTCCATGTCACGGTTCACCTGCCCTGGAGGTGGAGGGGCGCCTTGCAGGCTGCTCACTCAACTGTATTTGACTAGGGCCGTCAGCCCCTCAGCTTCCACAAGCGCTGAATATGTCAAAAATCTTTCAGAGGAAGTGTAAATTTTAACTGGGCTGTTTCTGGTTCATATTTAATGCTGTTTAAAAAGCTTCAAGCGTGTTGCTATCCGGGAGGCTCCCGGATGTACAGGCTTTGTGACTGGGCTGTGCTGTCCATGCAGATGTGTTTCCGAGCAATTAAGATATGAAACAGTTGGTCCAGATGATTTCTAGGTCTCTAAGAAGGTTGGAGTTGCATTGCAATGGAACTGAAATTAACCCTTTCTTCACGTAGGGCATCTGTGTCTAGAGCGTGATTTTTCTATTGAGTGCCTCTCTCCATAGGAGTAACTCTTCGGACAAGTGGAGCCATGACTTTCCCTTAGAAGATCTTATGTCCATTGCTTAACTTTTTAGATGGACTGCAAAATGCTTTCTAAGAGCACATGATGACATGATTAACTTGGTGCCACGTATTCTCTGTTAAGTCAACCTCCCCCTGGCTTGTGAAAAGGCTACCACTGCTCAGCTAGCTCTGCCACTAGAGGACGCGGCTGTCTTACTTCCCTAGTGAGAAGTTCTTGACCTAATAGGTGCCCACGTCTCTAGCTGGAGAGCTGGTGGGTGGGTGACGCGTGAGCAGTCCTTGCCTTCAGACTGTTGGCATGACCCACTTGCTGTCACTGCTGCTGGTGCACGTTGAGCTTCACTAATCTGAAATCCCGAACTTTTTGGGTGTCATCCTAGTGCTTGGATGGTCATTCTGGATTTTCAGATGACAATTGTTCAACCAGGGAAGTGGATATAAATATTCCAACTGCTCATCCCAGGCATTTTGGATACTGGATACTTCATTCTTGTATAGGAATGAAGAAGTATTGTAATTAAATATACGTAAGTGTGGTGTGACCTTCGGATCCTTGAACTTGATGTTTGCACGAGTTAACGTGCACAGAAGGAAGGGTACGGTGTCCACGGGTACATATCTTATCACTGATTGGAGTTTAAAAGTGTTTAGTGACATTCTTTAGAAGGGTGAAATTTTCTAGCCTGTGAATGACTGAAAAAGTGCCCCCCTCCCCCCACACAGGTCTTTTTCTCAGCTAGTAGCCTGAAACTGTAAAATACTTAACATCTTTAGAGAGTGTGGTTTACATGGGGAGCTGTTTGTCCCTGGTGCCAAATTTCTTCACTTAGCATTATTTCCAGGAAATAACAGGGGGAATTCCTCTGAGGAAAGAGGGAATGAGGGCAAAGAATTGATAAAAATGAGGAAAGGAGAAGACAGACCCTCACATATTGAAGAACAGATTCTGTAGTCCTGGTTGCTGGCAGAAATGCTAAGTGCTTTTCACAGTCAACATTCAAACAGATTATCAGATGGCGTATTTCACCCTGTTGTTACTTTAAATGAAGTGACCATGAAATCAACAAATCTGCTGTCAGGTGCCTGTCACTAAGATAGTTCTTCCTGTCACACAATGCCTCACGTAGCAGGTAATGTGTTTTTAAGAATCAGTCCCGTGTCACCTCATCAAGTCCTTGTTACAAAGATGAAATAAGACGAATGGTGGTGTCTACCATGGAGTTGACTGAAATTCAGTGGGATGAAATGTACGGGCCACAAAGAAACGCTTCAGACAGAGCAGCCTCAGTACAGACAAAGAATAGTTCTCTCTTTGCACCCACTTCTGGGTCTTCACTTGTGTTCCTAGCATGACTGTGCACCGTTTGTTCTTCTCTTCAGTTAACTCTCAACTTGAGAGCAGTTAGATCAGATGTGTGAACTCAGCATTGAGGATGTGACCTAGGTTTTGCCTTTCAGTATATGATTCTGCAGATTGACATAGAATTCCTGGGACATGCTTGCTTTTCTTTTTTGAAGCAAGATACTAATTAATTGAGCTGTAAGGAGCGTCTCTGAGTACTTTTACCGAGGTCTCTTAACAGTGTTTGGGAGTCTTCTGTGGATTGATGCTGTTGCCCTGTGTCAGCTGTCCTTGGACAAGATGCTCTCAGTATTTTGAAATGAAAATGGGAAAAGAGAAAAATCAAAGACCCAAATACAAAGCAGGAAGGGACTGAACACCTTCTGAGCAATGTGACGTGCACCCATGCAGCAGTCTATGTAATGCTTGCCTGTGCCTTTTGTTTAGTCAAAACTTTTCCTGATAGGAAAATAGATTTATGTGTAATTTGGTCTGGTACATGTTAGTGGTCGTAAGAATTATTTTATCTTTGTAAAAATATGAGTACTGTGTACGCATTAGGTACAACATTGAACCTATGTTGCCTACAGCTTTTTATTGGAATCATTGTTGCTAAGATGTGATAGGTTATTTTAGTACTACTATATCATATCATTTGTATCATATCATTGGCAGATAATTGAACAGCAAATCCTCTTAACGATGTTAAAGTCAAAATACCAGAATTTGGATTGAAAAGCAAAGCCTCTGGGCCAGCGCCGCGGCTCAATAGACTAATCCTCCACCTAGCGACACCAGTACACCGGGTTCTAGTCCTGGTCAGGGCACCGGATTCTGTCCCGGTTGCCCCTCTTCCAGGCCAGCTCTCTGCTGTGGCCCGGGAAGGCAGTGGAGGATGGCCCAAGTGCTTGGGCCCTACACCCCATGGGAGACCAGGATAAGTACCTGGCTCCTGCCTTCAGATCAGTGCGGTGTGCCGGCCGCGGCGGCCATTGGAGGGTGAACCAACAGCAAAAAGGAAGACCTTTCTCTCTGTCTCTCTTTCTCTCACTGTCCACTCTGCCTGTCAAAAAAAAAAAAAAAAAAAAAAAGAAAAGAAAAAAAAAAGAAAAAGAAAAACAAAGCCTCTGTACTGATGCATGCATGCATGCAACCTGTCCATCTATTCTTATGTAGTGCTCATCTGGGGACATGGACCAAATTTAGACATTAGAAAAGCATAAAGGAGAAAATTTACTGCTTTCCAGAAATTTAGTCTGGGTTGAGAGTTGTTACCTATGGGTTAGGTGCTGGCAGTGTAATTTGCCCTGAGATACGTGGGGAAGATTTTGCATCCAACTTAACATTTGAGATGGGTCTTAAAAATCAACTAGACATTCACTGAGGAGAGAGTAATGAGAGGTTCTCTGAGTGCTAAAGCTTTGAGAGGTAAATGGGTATTCTATGTTTTGGGGAAGGTTGAATAACTGGATGAGGCTCTATCAGGAGGAATATGGTCCAGAGACTTCCGTTTGTATTACTTTGGAATGGAAGGCTGACAGAATGGTCCAGAGACTTCCGTTTGTATTACTTTGGAATGGAAGGCTGACAGAACCACGGTAATGTTTGTGATGTATTGAAATAAAGCAGTCTGAACCGTGGTCACTTTTTAGGGTGGCTGTCATTATGAGAAGATGTTACCCCATTAACAAACCACCCGAAGGTCTTTGTGAATGAAACAATCTGAAGAATATTGCCGTCGTTGTTTGCTGTTAACATTGCTACTAGGGTTACTTTACTTCCCTTTTTTTTTAGTGTTAGTCCTTTCCTTATTTCTCTCTCAACTTCTTAGGTAGATTTCTAGATGTTCTTCCCCAGGTTGCATTTGTAATGAGACTTGCAGTTTTCTTCACACTTCTTACAGCTTGGTTGATAAAAATCACAATTTCGTTGCATGTGAAATACTCAGCTGGATAGTCACACCTGTGGGCTTCTGTAACAACAGGAGTAATATATATATATATTTTTTTCTGAATTGCTGTGTCCCAAGTACCATTTGGGTTTTAAAACTGCGGCACTGAAGTGAAATTTTTTTAGTGTTAATGATCGTGATCTTAGACATATCATTGTATTTTCACATCACTTGATCAGGTCTTCAATATTACTTTTGAAACATTACACATTATGGAATAGATTGACAAGTATATTTTACTTATGCTTGTGGTTATTGATTTTCCCAGCCTTTGAAGTGAAACTCTGTACTTGAATGTGGGATAATTAGCATTTTTCTCAGATGTTGTGAGGCTGGCAAATTGAAATGGAAAACAAAAGCCTTAAATACACACACACACACACACACACACACACACCCCTCACTACTTTTGAGGGCATATAGGAAGCCATTCATAATTTCATTAAGTCATGGGCATTTGAGGTTATGATTTCCTGGCACTGGTCTTTTTATATATAGGATTATGGTAGTTGGTAATTTAATTATAGTATACATTCAGAGTATTTTAATGTCTTAAAGTGTTTATTGAGAATTGGGAAACTTGCTTTTCCTGTCCTGAAAAGAGCTCATGAAAATGCATGAATGCTCTTGTCATGTGAGGTGGCAGGGGGTGTTTTTGGCAGTACAATAAGTTTTTTCCTATAAAGAATAGCTAGGATGTAGCAGTGAAGTGTCGGAATGCATGGAGATCAGATTAAATGTATTTGAATTAGTATCTCTATGGGTTTTATATCTCAAAGTCAAAATAGTCATTCTCATCAGATAAAAATATTCTTGACTGGAGAAACTCTGATCCAGAAACAATCTATCATTTGAATCCCCTGATTGTAATATGAATGGATATTCAAGTTCTACCACACTGAGAGTTAATGCTGTATTCCAGTGGTTGATTGAATCACTGTGTCATCTAAAGCGATCCTCTAAGAGAAAACCCAGTTGGAATATGTATTTAGATGCCAGCTACCAGGCACCTCTCTGTAGCACAGTTCCCCATGGTGGACTTTGTAAATGAAATGTCTGTCTCTCTCCTCATCCAGGCAGTGTTAGTTACAGAAGGAAAGTTCTCGCTGTGAGCACTCCTGTCTTCCAGGTCCTGTGAGGAGAAAGTGTTTGCAGTATTTTAACAAAAGTTCAGTGTGTATACTGTCAGTATCTGTGACATCAGTAGATATTTAAAACTAATGGGTCAATTGCAGCTAGTCGATATTTTCCTTGTAATTGTTTTGAGTTATTGGAACTTTAAAGGCGAATCAATCCACCATGTCCAACTTTGAAGATTATACCTTAGGTAATGATTGGATACTAAAGATGTCATTCCAGAGAATCATGCCCACATTATATTGGGAAAATAGGATGATCTATAGTTAGGATATATTTTCATTTAAGTCTCCCTTTAGGTCACATTGCTCTGTTTTCAGCATTGTTTCTCTCTTATCTTTTAAACATTACCCATAATTCTTTGAACTCTATTCAAAGTCTGCAGAGGCAGTGTTTCCAATATGTTTAGCCATAGATACAACATTCCTCTCATGTTGATTGATGTTATTTGACCACTATCTGCCTTTTTAAAATTTCCTGTGAGTTTCAAAATATTATGTGTGGCATTATGCATAATATAAGGTCTACCTTATCCAAATGTAGATCACTTTGTAAATAAATATCTAGCATTAGACTGTTAGGTGATAATAGGTAAAATTTTAGATAAATCCAAAAAGTTTCTCCAAACATGAAATACAAATTGTGGTCAATCAGACACAAACTATATCCATTTTTGTATAAGTACTTGCTGTAAAGTGACTTGTTTTCCAAGTATATTAAAAGTGACTTGTTTTCCAAGTATATTAGTTATTAATTAATTTCAGTTTGATGTAGTAGAAAGAGCGTAGTTTGAGAATCACACAGCACAATTACTATATAAGTTCTTCTGGGAGCTCAACATACCAGGTGTGTGACCTTGAGCAACTTACCTAACCTCTTTGATCCTCAATCAACTCCTCTGTGAAATGATGATAATAGCATCTACTAATTAGGTTGGGATAAGAATTAGAGATAACGTATGTGAAGTACCTGACACATTTTGAGGATCAATATGTGGTGGTTGTTATTATTATTTAAAATTATTCTCCCCACTGGCTTCTGAATACCTAAGAAACATGGTCATTGAGTGATAGCATAGCATCTAAATATAGAATATTATCTATCCATATAATGAATGGTAGGTCTGCACCAGGATATTAAAACATATTGAATGGAAT
Source organism: Oryctolagus cuniculus (assembly GCF_964237555.1). Taxonomy (NCBI): domain Eukaryota; kingdom Metazoa; phylum Chordata; class Mammalia; order Lagomorpha; family Leporidae; genus Oryctolagus; species Oryctolagus cuniculus. Next base: position 42,177,421 of record NC_091443.1, on the reverse strand, counting down.
CCAGAAATACCCGGACCTCCAGTACTAGCAGAATTTGATTAACAAGGAAACATGCTGACTTTACCATGTAACCTGTGGCAAATTTGGCTTGATGTGCTCACAATCTTAATTTTTGAGGTGAGAAATCCTCTCTTTAAAAAAACAGAATAAATAGTATCTCCATGCATAAATTTTAATTGTGTGGTTTCTCTGTTGGTTAGCAAATATTTGTAAAGACAAATAAAAAAATAGGAACTATAGTCTGTGCTTTCACAAGTCTATGAACTGCTTGTAGAGAACAATATTCAATCACATAGCTGACTACCAAGCTCATTGTGTCAAATGCCAAGATGTCACGATTAAAAACTCTGTAAATACTAAAGCAGAGGCCGGAGTGGCCGGTGTGTGAATGTTGGGATGCCTCGTGGAGGAAATAATTGAAATTCCTGGCAGAGAGGTAAGGGGGAGGACAGCTGTGAAAAGGCATGCATGTGAATTGTCTTTGAGAGCCAGAAAACCAAGACCCATCTGGAATTTGTGGTAAAAAAATGAGTAGTTTCAGGAAAAACTGTGGGAAATACGATAGACCCTTTGTTGTGTTATGTATGAGACACAGAGAGTTGTAGGTGGTCGTGGAGAGATGGGGGCTTCCGTGAAGTGGAAAGGGTGGCTTGTGTGCTGTGTAAGGAGGTTGTGGAGGAGGGAGCCCAAGTGCAATGGAATGAATGTTGGTGGAAGGTTCCCGGGTAGGAAAGCCAGGGTGGTAAGGCGGGGCTGGCCTGGAGGGCAGATCTAGAAGTGAATGAGACTAAGAGGCAATCAGAGGGATTGCATTTTGAATCTTGTTGAGAATTCTAGAAGCAAATCATGTGCATGAGATGCATCAGCCTCCAATTTCCCAACCATGACATTTAGCAATTTTGGTGTTGGAGTTGGCTAAAGGTACTGGCCAGTGACATAGTGCTAGATTATTCATTTATAACCTCAAGGTGTGTGGAGCCACAGTGTCTTGGAAAAGTTGAAATTGTGGCTTCCTATGTAGTTTGAATGTGTAGTGGATGTGAGAAATGATCTTTTATACATTAAAGCTCAATTTTTTTCTCTATTTGATCTTTTAAGTGGAATTAATGATTCCCAGAATCATCTCAGAAAATGGAGCTCACTGAGCATTTCTCTTAATATATACACACACACACACATATATATATAAAAGTTACTTTAATTGCAAAATTGTGCTTCAAATCTTAGCTCAGCAATTCAGAGTTTGCATAATGGGCTTGATATGAATGAAATCAATAGTTTTTTTAAATCATGCACAAGCTTATTATGGAATTCTCTGCTGAAATATCAAGGGGTCTTCAGAAAGTTCATGCAAAATGTATAATATGAGAAAATAGTTTTTTTTAAATTGCTCCAAAATAAATATGTCTTTTAATTTTTTTCCTGTGGATGTTTTAAGGGACATATATATTAAAAAGCTGAAAGAGGTGTTGAGCCACAATAGGTGAATTTCTTTTTCTGGTGTTTCCTGGGCTTGGCTGTGCAAGGAGGTACATGAGGGCTAGGTAGGGTGCTTGTGCAGCACCCTGCAGAATCAAAGAGGCTCTGTACCTGCGAAATGATCGTGAGCTCAGGCAATCCTTGGAAGCCCCACATTTCCTATGGCCGTGAGCATGGGAATTTCTATTAATTTGAATGACTGAACTAGCTTCAGTGTTGACTCATAATTAAATGCATTCAGTCCATCTCACATCAGACAAGCCACCATTCCGTTGTTTCTCATCTGGACTGCTGAGTGTCATGAAGAGACAGAGTTACATGTGATCTTGAAATATCTCAGGAAAGAAGTTGCAGGCTCCTTTGTGCATGCGTTAGAGTGAAATACGTCACGTACTCATGGAGCTAGAAGGGATGTTAGAGAGACGTCGCTTGTTGTCTAATTCAAAGCAGGAATCCCTTCCTTAGTACCTGCAGAAGTGAGCCAGCAGAGCCGATAAGGGCCAAGTCCAGGGAAGAACCATAAAACTAAGATCTCAGAATTGGAAAGGACTGAGTTGTGATGTGGTTACTCAAGCAAAGTCTGGGGAATTAGGTAGAAGAGGAAGTCTTTTTCTAAGCACTCCCCCTATGATTCTGTGGTTGGAAAATATGCTCCTGCAGATTTGACTGGAATTCAGAATCTAGACAGCAGTAAGGTGGAAAAAAGAGAATACTAACCTACTGAAGGAGTAAAGGAAGCAAAACAAGTTACATTGAAAAAGAAAATGTAACAATATGCAGCCTGGATTTTCCCTTTTATTTATTTTTATTCTTTTTTAAAAGATTTATTTATTTATTTGAAAGGCAGAGTTACAGAGAGGCAGAGTCTTCCATCCACTGGTTCACTCCCCAAATGGCCACACGGCCGGAGCCATGCAGATCCGAAGCCAGGAGGCAGGTCTCCCACGTGGTTGCAGGGGCCCAAGCACCCTGGCCATCCTCCACTCCTCTCAGGCTGTAGCAGAGCACTGGATCAGAAGTAGAGCATCCAGGACTCAAACCAGTGCCCATATGGGATGCTGGCACTGCAGGCAGTGCCTTTACCCTATATGCCACAGTGCCAGCCCCAGCTTTCCCTTTTAAGAACATCTGAAATGGGGCCAGCATTGTAGAATGATAAATTATTCTGTAATCTGTGACACCAGCCTTCCATATTGGGGCACCAGCTCCAGTTCAGGCTGCTCTGCTTCTAGTCCAGCTCCCTGCTAATGAAGCTGAGAAGACAGCAGAAGATGGCCCAAGTGCTTGCACTGTGCCACACACATGGAAGACCCAGATGGAGTTCCAGGCACCTGGCTTTGGCCTGGCCCAGCCCCAGCTATTGCAGCCATTGCGGGGAGCAAGCCAGCAGAGGAAAGATGATTTTCTCTCTATCTCTCCCTCTCTGTGTGTCACTCTGTCTTTCAAATGAATAAAACAAATTTTAAATAACAGCTGAAATGACAAGAACATAGCAAGTAACTCTTCTGTGCTAATGATTCAGTCCTGTTGAATAAGAAATATTATTCACCTGGCTTGCCCTCAGTGAAAAGAGTTCCTTATAGCAGCCTACTTGACCTGAGCACATTTGCCCTTGGTTAGGCGCTAGGCTGAATGCCTTAGTGTATTGAGTTCTTTTGCTCTTCCCAACAACTCTATGAGGGAGGCATTCTTTTTTTTTTTTTTTTTTTTTTTTTTGGACAAGCAGAGTGGACAGTGAGAGAGAGAGAGACAGAGAAAGGTCTTCCTTTGCTGTTGGTTCACCCTCCAATGGCCACTGCGGCAGGCGCGGTGCGGCCGGCGCACCGCGCTGATCCAATGGCAAGAGCCAGGTGCTTCTCCTGGTCTCCCATGGGGTGCAGGGCCCAAGCACCTGGGCCATCCTCCACTGCACTCCCGGGCCACAGCAGAGAGCTGGCCTGGAAGAGGAGCAACCGGGACAGAATCTGGTGCCCCGACCGGGACTAGAACCCGGTGTGCCGGCACCGCAAGGCGGAGGATTAGCCTATTGAGCCATGGCACCGGCCGAGGGAGGCATTCTTATTATCTTTTTATAGATGAGGAAGTCAAGTTTTCACAAGATCGATTAGCTTGTTTAAAGTGATACACTCAGGGAATGAATGGGCTACAGTAAGGCAAATCTCGGATATCAGTTAACACATACTATGTAATAATGTAAAAGGAAAGACTTAGGTAGGTGAATACCTTCATTCTCAATGCATGTTGAAGTATAGGGCAAAACATAGCATACTTTCCTACAATCTAGCAATTCATTTTCTAGGCATATATACCAAATAATTGAAGGCAAGATCTTGTAGAGATATTTGTACACCTGTGTCCTTAGCAGCATTATTTTGACCACATGTTGACAGCGACTCAAACGTGTATGAGCAGATGAATACTTAAACACAATGTGGTAATATTTACAAGAGACACTTAGTGAGCCTTAGAAAGGAAGGACATTCTGGTATATACTACCACATAGATGAACCTCGAGGACTTTGTATGCAATGAAATAAACCAGTCACAAAAATATAAGTACTGTATGATTATACCTAGACGAAGTACCTGGAATAGTCAGATTTGTCAAGATAGAAAGTGGAATGCTTGTTGCTGGGAAGGGTGGAGAAGTAGATTGGTTTTTAATGTGTATAGAGTTTTAGTTTTTCACAATGAAAATAGTTCTGGAGATGGGTTGCACGCTGGTGTGAGTGTATTTAACTTTAATAAAACATGGATAAGATGATGAGTTTTATGTTAAATTTATTTTACTATGTTTGAAGAAGTGTCAGGACACATACAGACTTACCTGAACATGTTTCCCTAAGAAAGTGCATGTCTTTGTGTGTGTGTGTGTGTACATATACCTGTTTATAGGTTGAGCAACCATTGCTAAATATTCAAAGATTGATGAATCCACATAGAAAGTATATTTCGTATTACTTTAACTTTTCTTTTTTTTTTTTTTTTTTTTTTGACAGGCAGAGTGGACAGTGAGAGAGAGAGACAGAGAGAAAGGTCTTCCTTTGCCGTTGGTTCACCCTCCAATGGCCGCCGCGGCCGGCGCGCTGCGGCCGGCGCTGATCCGATGGCAGGAGCCAGGAGCCAGGTGCTTTTCCTGGTCTCCCATGGGGTGCAGGGCCCAAGCACCTGGGCCATCCTCCACTGCACTCCCTGGCCACAGCAGAGGGCTGGCCTGGAAGAGGGGCAACCGGGACAGAATCCGGCGCCCCGACCGGGACTAGAACCCGGTGTGCCGGCGCCGCAAGGCGGAGGATTAGCCTAGTGAGCCGCGGCGCCTAACTTTTCTATACCTTAAAAAATTTTAACAGTAAAAGGTTAAAGGTTAACAGGTTCCATGCTAACTTTTTTTTAAAAGATTTATTTTTATTTATTTGGAAGAGTTACAGAGAGAGAGAATGAGACAGAGAGGTCTTCACCTGCTGTTTAACTCCCCAAATGGTTGCAGTGGCTGGAGCTGAGCTGGTCCAAAGCCAGGAGCCAGGAGCTTCTTCTGCGTCTCCCATGTAGATGCAGGGGCCCAAGCACTTGGGCCACCTTCTTCTACTTTCTCAGGCCATACAGAGAGCTGTATTGAAAGAAGAACAGCTGGGACTAGAACTGGTGCCCAAATGGGATGCCACTGCTTCAGGCCAGGTGTTTAACCCACTGCGCTACAGCACCGAGCCCTCCATGCTAACTTAATCATTAAAGGATAATAATCAGATTGTATCATTCAATTAACAACTTAGAGTTCACACCTTCTAAGATAATTTTCATATATTTCAATTCCCACTAACTTGCCTGCCTTTTTTTTTTTTTTTTTTGGTTGATAACAACCCTTAGAATCCATACCAGTTATGTTCTCCAATTTACTGTGCACGCCTCTCTAGGTGTCTGTTACTGTGATAGCAAAGGTCCCCAGTGAGGCTTGAAGAACCATGCTGCCATGCTGTTGGTGGCTCTGAGGATTGACAGGGCAGTTTTCTGATGGCCTTGCCTGAGCTTGTTGCTCTGGCAGCTGTCACCTGGCAGTTGTGCGAGCGTTGTCACTGAGGTGTGTGCAATGTCCTGCGTGGCACCTCTCCCTGGGGACAGTTGTGTCTTTTTCCTGTTGGAGGTCTGAGCCTGGTGAGACTTCTTGTGTGGCTGCTGCTTCCACAAGAGCAGAAAGAAGTGACGTGGCCTCTTAAAGGCTACCCAGGTGCTTACACACATCACTTCTGCCCCTGTCTGTCAGTTAGAGCAGGTCACTGTGCCAGCCGAGGCCCAGGGGAAAGTGAAATAGATTCCTCCTTGTGATGGGAGAAGCAGCACAGAATTTACAGCCACCGTTAATGCACCATGACTTTTAAAATGCTGTCCAGTCTGTCAGATGCCCTAATGGAGATTACGTAATGATGAGTAAGAGGCCACTCCCATCTGCAAAGAAAGTTCAGCTCTGGCAGAAGAAGGGAAGGAAACTAGCCTGCGTTCTGGAACCACGTGAAGTACTTTGCTAGGTAGTTGCCTTTAACGAAAAGAATTCCAGTGTAGACTTTCAGTCTCCTGGTTAAGATGCCCACCTCTGCCATCAGAGCACTTGGGTTCAGCTTCCTGCTATTGCAGATCGGGGGAGGCAACTGGGATGGTCCAGGTAACGGTGGTCCTGCCTCACCGTCTAGGTGGGAAACCTCGATGGGGTTCCCTGATTTCCAGCCATTTCAAGCATTTGAGGAATAAACCAGGGGATAGGATCTCTCTCTCTCAAATAAATAATTAAAAAGAAGACTCTTGGGGGAAATGTTGTTATTTTCATTTAACAGATAAGGTAGCTGACTCTCCATGGGTTTAACTACCCACCCAAAGTGTATGGTAGGGAGGAATTCAACCCAAAGGATGCCTTTCTCTTTACTTTGTTTTTTATTTATTTGATAGGCAGAATTATGGACAGAGAGAGGGAGAGACAGAAATAAAAGTCTTCCATCTGCTGGTTCACTCCCCAAATGGCCACAATGGATGGAACTGGGCCAATCAAAAGCCAGGAGCCAGGAGCTTCTTCCCAGTCTCCAGCGTGGGTACAAGGGCCCAAGTACTTGGGCCATCTTCTACTGCTTTCCCAGGCCATTAGCAGAGAGCTGCATTGGAAGAGGGGCAGCTAAGACACGACCTAGAGCCCATAGGGGATAGTGATGCCAGAGGCAGAGGCTTAGCCTACTATGCTACAGCACAGGCCCCTTCTCTTTACTTTTTAACTTGATGCATAGGACAACGTCCCACAACCAAGAATTATCCATCCCAACGTGTCATAATTGAGACAAAATTGAGAAACCCCACATAGAGTACTTGTTACATTGATTTGTCAGTTGTTGGTATATCTGCCTTTCCAGTTGAATTGTGAGTGTTTTATGAATGTGTTTTAAGCTTTCATCTTTGTATTACATATAGTACATACAGTACATGTTTTCTGACTGGATGGATCAAAGTAGAATATAGCCTAGGAGAGAAAGAACGGAAGTGGGAAAGAATTTGAAGGAAAGACAGATCTATCCCCAGCATGAGTGGTGAAGGTCTGGAAGGATGTTATAGAGGTGGTAGGGCTGTAGCAGCAGTTGGAGGTGGGGCAGAATGTTGAATAATAGAATACTTCAGGGAAATGGAATGGTGTGAATAGCATTTGGGAAGGAAGGAGACTGCTATGTGTTTAGGTAGAAGCTGTCCAGTGTGGCTGGAGCATAGCATGGGTCAAGGAAGAGTAAGAGAGGGCAGCAAAGGTAGGCTTGGAATGGCAGCCTGGAGAAGGTACATTTATATCCCTTGATCAGTGAGCAAAGGTAGGAGGTTTTTTTCTTGGGAAAGGGATTAGGGTTCTTCTTAGGATGATTTCTCTGATAACAAGGTACCAGGGAGGTCAGAAACAGACCAGGCAACTGAGAATTGCTCTTATGCAGGCAGTGAACATCCTCTCAGTCATGGTGCCATTGGGGTGAAACAGGAGAAGGTAGGCACAGAATAAGATTTGACCTCTCCATGGATATCTGCTGTGTGAGTTCAGAGGCTGTAACATTTACACCCGTGGCATCCTGGCATTTCGTATGGTAGAGGCAAGCATACAAAACACAGGTTTAGCACACGCATGAAGTAGATGTAGTTTGGTGAGACTAATTTCCATACAGAATTACATACATAAAACTAACCTGAGTTCTCTCTGGGGAGACAAGCATGCACTGGTTGATTGACTACCATTCTGTTAATTGATTGTTCAGTAGTGAGGTGGGTGGTCAGATGTGTAAACTTCCAACAAGATACAGGAGACCTCCACATGGAGGGCGGAATTAAGAAGGGCTAGAGCACCCCTCAGCCTCTCTGCTGGTGCCTCCCTGTTGGATGCTGTCCTCGTCCTGCCAACTATGGAGAACATGACTTCTCCAAGTGATGGAAACACCATGCCAAGGTGAGTTTCTTTAGCCTCCGTGCATTGATTTTGTTATCAGTGTTTTGCATACCTCCCCTAGGGTGGAAGAGGTAATTAAATTTTAGTATAAAAGACTTCCTACCAGACCCTGGGCTTCTTTGGAGGAATAAAAGTAAATAACAGATAGCAAAGAATATCAACCAATGATTAGAGCCCATTCTGCTTAATTAGTTCAAAATAACTTCAAGGCAAGATTGTGGAGATTTGTGGATACTCTAGAGTTGACCAATACAGGTTGGGATTCAAAATAGGATGGAAGTTACCTTCACAGGGTATTATGGGATGCCAAGCAGTGAGGAATAGTGTGTACTAGGGTATCTTTCCAGCTTTTTCCATCACTCCTGAAGTAACCAGCATAAGACACACCTCTCTTCTTAGTTTCTAGTGTCAGTATGAATAAGAGTAAAGCAAAATGGTCATTATACTCTACTTTGGGAAATTTGAGGGTTACTAATTCATGTCCAAAGGCATATTAACCCAGCAGAAGGAGAGTGTGGGCTGTGAGCCAAATGGCCTGAACTTGACTCTTGGCTTTGTCATTACCTAACTGGGTGACTTTTAGCAGACAACTTGGCCTTCTCAGCCTCAGTTCTTCACAACTGCAGAATCGAGTTCATGGTTGTCCAAACATATACGTGTGATGTTGGATTAAAACACATAAGGCTCTGATAAGAGAACAGAACATGAAGTAGAGGCTCTAAATGTAAGCCCTGGATGGTAGTCACTATTACTAGTATTTTTTGATTTCAGGTGCATGGGGTACATAATATGATTCATAGATAATGCTATTCAATAACTGGAATTTTCTTAAGGCACCAGCAAAAGTCAACACTGTGACTCGCATCACAAACAAAAAGTTTATGAGTGGCTTTGAGATATCAGAAGGAAGGATTTCGAGAGATATGTAAGGGTAGATACCCCAAAAGCAGCTGACAAGCCTACATGAGTGGGGAATGAGCCCGTCAGGTTTTGTGAGAGAGTAAGGCCAGAGATGGGGCTGCTTTGTAGAATGGTAGAAAATATCAGCTCTCTGAGCACATAGGCCCTTTAGGCCTGCATAGTTGCTCCCTAGTAGAGTACCATGAACATGATAGACACTGAACTAAAGGTTGTTGGTTCTGTCACTGCCCTCTGATGAAATACACCTGCCCAAGTTGAGACTGTCATGCTAATGCAGCCATAGAATGGTAGACTTTATTTTTTATAGTCTATACATGGCTGCCAAATTACAAAATTAGTATTCAGATTTTCTTTTTTATATTGTCAAGCCATGACGTGCTCTTTTATTTAATTATGTGTATGCATATTATGTATATACACGTATGTATATTATGTATATACACGTATGTATGTGTTTGTTACAAATTCACACATACATATGAAGGCAAATGCTATTTGAAACTGATCTTTTTTTAAAAAAAATATTTTTTTTAAATTCTTTCTCTCTTTGAGAGGCAGAGGAAAAGAAAAAGAGTGAAAGAGCTACTATCTATAGGTTTACCCCCCAAACACCCACGCTGGCCTATGAACTCAAACTGGGTATCCCACCTGAGTGGCAAGAACCCAACTACCTGAGCCATCATTACTGCCTCCAAGGTTGCACATTAGCAGGAAGCGAGAATCAGGTCCCAGAGCCAGCTATGAAACCCAGACAGTCTGATATGTGACATGGGTATCTCAACTGGTGTCTTAGTCCCTAGACAAAACACCTGCCTCTAAGCAAACTTCTAAAGAAGGCTACATATCTATTGCCACTGATGTTCTGTCATCCTTAGCCTTTTGTGAACTATCTATTGCTTAAAATCCCTATTCCCATAGGCCAGTTCTCTCTCGTTGTTTTGATCTCATCTGTAACTAAAAGTTCCTAGGAGTCGTGAAGAACTGTTAAGTAAAACTATCATAGGCACAGGGCCGGCACTGAGGTTAAGCTATTGCTTGTGACACGGGCATCCCATATGGTCACTAGTTCATGTCCCAGCTGCTTGATTTCTGATCCAGCTCCCTGCTAATGGCTTGGGAAAAGCAGTGGGAAGATGGCCCAAGTGCTTGGGCCCCTGCTACCCACATGGAAGACCTGGAAAGAAGCTCCTGGGTCCTGGTTTCAGCCTTGCCCAGCCCTGGCCATTGTGGCCATTTGGGGAGTGAACCAGTGGATGGAAGATCTCTCTGTCTCTCCCTCTGTCTCTGTAACTCTGCCTTTCAAATAAATCCTAAAACTGTGCTAGGCACAGCTGAAAACATAAAGCTGGATAGATCCAAAGGAATGACTTGGTAATGGTGAAATTTCGGGTTTTACAGATGTATGGGTGTAGGACGTTCTGCCTCTCAGGTAGCGATCTATTCTGACCTTGACGATAAAGATGTTTTCTATCTACTTACCTTACTCTATAAAAGTATGACGTTGTCCTGGCTTACCTTCCAGCTAAATGCTCTGCCCATTTACTCAAGTTCTTGTTTCGTCTCTTTTAGTAATTGTTATCCTTTTCCTCTACTAAGAAGTGGCTTTTCAAAGACAGGCACCACATCTTCCTCTCCAAACGTGCCTGGCTGAGATTGGCACCTGACATATATGGGTGATTAGTAACTTTTTGTTCATGGAAGGCTTTCATTACGTATCAAGCACTCCAATACCGTTCACCTGAAGGCCCCTTGTGGCTCGCTCTTTTCAGACAACATAGCCCAGAAGGCTGTGAGCTGGCGTCTCGTTTTCCTCTGTGTTCCATCCACATGCCATGCTCCTGCTTTCCTGACCTTGCCAAGTTCAATAATGTTTGCAGATTGAGAAACAACGTCACAATGGAAATAATCCCTCTCCGCTGTCTTGGGCACCTCCATGAGATTCTGGGGGAAGTGGTAGATGGCGCAGCATGTAGAATGTTAGCAAGGGTACAGAGGGCAGTTTTGGTTGTGATGTGTGGGCCTCTCCCAGTCTCTGTCACTGACCACTATGCCCTATCCAGTTGGTAGCTGTGGAGCCAGTGGCTATGTGGAGGATGGCAAAGTTTGGGAAGTTCGACTTCTTCCAGAATTTGCATGGGCATCAGTCTATGAGGAATTATGGACGTGGGGGCACTTAGAGTCAGGCTGAAGGGAGTGCGGGGCAGAACTCTGCAAATACAAGTGTCACTTGCCGAAACATTCCTCATGATCATTTTAAAAGCATAGGGACAACTCGCTCAGTAGCAGGAAGAATTAACACTGCCCGACTCTGGGGGGCAAAAGCCTTAGGTAGTTATTCCGTGAAATTAAAGAATGTGAAGGCTTACTAAATCTGCCATAGAAATTCCTCTGCCTCTTCTAGTTCTTAAGACAGGCAGGGAACAGGTGTCCTCCTCCGGTGTAAACCTAGTGTCCCTTCCTGATTGACTGTTCCCACTCTGTTTTTGTAATTAAAACATCATTTATACCGAGAATAATTAAGACCACTGTACATTAGATTTTAAAATCAGTTTTGAGTATTGTGCCTTGTCAAGCTACAAGAACGGTTCCTGCAGCTTTCACAATGTAGCATTACGAGGCAGACAGTGACCGCAGGCACCTGAGTGGAAGCTTTGACAGTTTGATAAATTAGGACTGACACTTGCCAAAATGGCTGCCCTTCCTGCAGTCTGCCAGTGGAGCATTTGCACACTGTTAATTGAATTGGCAATTTGTGTAACAGTGCCTGCCCCTGAGCTTTTGTAACGCCGGATCTGCCATTTAAGTCTGATAATCCAGGACTTGGGAATAAGGACGAAAAGCTTCACATGATATTACTGCAGATTTAAAATGACAGTCGGGGACCTTGTTGCCAATTTCCCATTAAATGAGAAATAATTAACAATAGCAATAACAAAGTCTTATAAAGCTGGAAAGTTAAATTGACTTTTCAGCACTAGTATTGTACAAAATTGCTTCTAGTGTGATTATCGGATTGGCCTTTCAGGATTATAGGCCCTAACTAGTATCATATGATGAACAAAACATGGGACATTTGGTAGGCTAACCTATTTTATTACTGTGAAAATCTTTTGATTATCTGTGGGGATTGTGTTGTCATTAAAAATTTGTTTTCTGCTGTAAGATTTCATAAAGATTGAGAGCTTAATAAAATAATAGAGATTCCCATTTCCTTATTTTTGAGAGTGACCTGATTATAGCCGCCACAAAACATTGAAGTCTAGCAAAATAAAATTAATTAAAAGTTTTGTAGATAGTATACATAGCTTTTACAGTATCCTTCCTAGATGTTTCCCAGAGTTATGAAACCTCCTGAGTATTTCTTGTTTATTTAATGCTTGCTCCTCTCCTACTTGGAATAATGGCTTAGAACAGTACTGATGCCTGGTGCAGAATTCTTTTAAGCACTCAGAATTGCCCAGTTTGTATGATTTTCAGTTTCGTGAGCGTTACAGTTCAGCACTGCTGGCATCTGCTTAGTCTGAAGTTCAGTCTTCAGTGGTTGTAGTGAGTTGGTTGTGTTAGCAGGAGCAGGGACGGTATTTATCTGGTACACGCTGAATGGCCACACCTGTTGGCTACAGCCAGCACCTGTGATGCCACATTTTGACTGACACTGTGAGCCGTACAGGTATGCAGCTAGTTACAAAGTGAGCAGTGAACAGCGGGTCAGTGGGAGAGTGAGATGAATTACTCTGATGGGGGAACAATGTCCTTTAAAAAGATTCGGGTTATTTTTACAGACTGCCGCTGTATTATATTAATGTCCTTTAAATACTTGACCAAAAAGGGAGGGAAGTGTTTCCTTAGATAATTAGGGTTTTCGTTACTTATATCTAATATTTTTATTTATTTGAGAGGTGGGGTTACAGACAGTGAGAGGGAGGGACTGAGAGAAAGGGCTTCCATCTGCTGGTTCACTCCCCAAATGGCTGCAACGGCTGGAACTGGGCCAGTCAGAAGCCAGGAGCCAGAAACTTCTTCAGAGTTTCACAGGGGGCGCAGGGGTCCAAGGATATGGGCCATCTTCCACTGCTTTCCCAGGTTGTAGCAGAGAGCTGGACTGGAAGAGGAGCAGCCAGGATTAGAACCGACGCCCCTATGGGATACCAGTGCCACAGATGGAGGATTAACCTACTGCGCTACTGCACCACAGTGCTAGCCCCGGGGTTTTCAAGAATACTGTGAAACCTTCTACTCCACTTTTTGTGGTGGTTAGAAAATGAGACAGTTTCTATTTGGCTTTTTAAAGATGAACAGTGGATCATAGGAGAAATCAAAAAACTGTTGATCAACAGGTTTTTTTTTTTTTTTCATGCGATTTGTTGAAATCTTTACTTAGTATACTGTTAATCTTTGGTGTATAAAGTTAATTGAAATAGATCTTAGTAAAAAATAAGAATGGGAAGAGGGAGGAGGAAGAGGGGTGGGAGTGAGGGTGGGAGGGTGGGTACGGTGAGAAGAATCACTATCATTATGTTCCTAAAGCTGTAATTATGAAATGCATGGAGTTTGCATACCTTAAATACAAGTTTTCCGGTGTGAAAAATCTTTTTTTTTCTTTCCAATGAATCAATTTCATTGAGTGGGAATGTGTGAATGGGAATCCCCAGTGGAGAGAGAAGGAGGGAGTCTGGTGCAAGACAGAGAACAGGGCTCATCCCCGTGGAGGTTATATTTGAAGCTTGACCCTGCCATGACTGCAAGGGATAAAAGTGGAAAGAAGATTAGGGCTTAGGGGCAGAATTCCGTGCAGGAAGAAATGAATACGAACCTAAGGGGGAATGGAGTATGAGGTAGAGTGAGACGAAACTGAAGTTCAAAATAAAAGCATTGTTCATAGGCTGATACATCTCAGTGTTTCCGCATGCTCGTTCTAGCAACTTTGGCAAGTCAGGAAACATTTTCTGCACCTCCATTGCCTCATTTGAGAAATGGGGTTAAGTGTGTGTGTGTGTGTGTGTGTGTGTGTGTTTTAATTTCACAAGAACATTTGTGTGTGTCAAGATGAAATGGATTTTCTATGCACCAGCAGTTTGAAATTTAGTACAATTTTGAAAGGGGCTGTAAAATCCTGTAGAACTGTCAAAGGAGGGGAACAGGAAGAATCCCTGTGGGGCATGTTCTCTTGCACACCCAGGGGCGAGGACAGACTGCAGGTTCCAGAGTATTCCGGAGAGAGACTGAGTTAGGAAAAGTATACGTAGCAGGTGTATGTGACAAGGGAATGGTGGACACTGCCTGTTCTCAGAATGAAATGTGGGGGACTGGACGTAGAAGAGGATGGGGGAGGGACAGAAGACTGAGGCTTGCAAACCAGGAGCAGAACTTGCCATGAAAATGATGTTTTCCCCACCATTTGAGGTCCGAGGTTGAAAGCTTATCATGTAATTGATCAGTATATTTAGTATAATAGTTTCTTGGTTTTTTTTTTTTCCTCCGTGAAAGCTGATGGTAAATTGATGACATAGTTAAAAGTTGATAGCATTTTTAGGATGGTTGAAATTTAGCAAAATGTTAAATGGCTGTTGTTTGCTAATAGTCCAGTCTTGCTTATTTAATTATAAAAATATTTGAAAGATTTTTGTACCTTTCTTTATCTAAGTTTAGATATTATGTTATCATTTATAGAATTCATATCATGCTAAGTGTTTATTATGGACAAGTATACATGGCTTTCAAAATTTTTGCACCAGTATAAATTTATCTTTTAAATCCACATTCCACAAACTTCTTGAGGTACCTTCCTCCTGGATGCTGTACAAAGAGTTGTTTATCCGTGATCTCAGTTAATCTCAAAACAACCCTGAGATAGTTCGCTCCTGCATTACTTATACATGTAAGGAAACCAAATCTCAGAGGCTGTTTATTTTTATTTGAGAGGTGGAGTGGGTGAGGGAGTTCCAGCTACTACTTCACTCCACAAATGCCTGCACCAGCTGGGGCTGAGCTGGGTGGAATCCAAGAACCAGGAACTCAATCAGGGTCTCCCATGTTGGTGGCAGGAATCCAAGTATTTAGTCATCATTGCTGTCTCCCAGGGTTCACATTCGCGGGAAGCTGGACTCAGGAGCTGGACATGCACATTGAACCCAGACACTCTGCGATGAGACACGGTGTCCTACGTACCTGGTCAAAGGCATGTCCCTCAGAGGCCATCTAGCTTCAGCTTAGTTGAGATCAGATGCTACGCTCGATGCTGTAGTGCAGTGATGCACTTGAAATAGGCCTTCCCTTTGGGGTCTGACACCTGATCTATTCAGAAAATACCCATACTAGGAAAGCACGTGACATCAGGGGTCTGTAAATGCCACAACAGAGGCACTGTCTAGAAGGCTTCTGAGATGAGAGACATTATTGCCAACCAGGAAGTAGAGGGCAGTTCCTTTGTAGATGGGATAAAATGGGAAGACGCAGAGTTGAGCAGAATGCTAGCGCAGAGAGAAAGAATGGGAGTCCAAGAAATGGCAGCATTGAATCCCCCTGCCTGTTAAGAAAACATGAAGTTACTGCGATTGGCTGGACTGTAGGTACGTGAAGAACAAGTGTGGGGGAAAAAAAAAAAAGCAAAGGAGTTAATCTATACATTTCAAAAAGTTACCTCCCAGTATTTTATTAGCATGGTTCTGAGTTCACTAGTCATTGGTTTTGTTGTTTCTGCCAATTACTTTGGTGGCATGTCTCTAGCCACCTGGTGCAACTGTCTTCAGGATTTCAATAGGTTTTAAATTTCTTTTTGATTATTTTGTGTTTTCCAAATGTATGCTAGTTTCTTTGTCACTAGAAAAATTATTATGGATGTTATTTCAAAAATTTGATGGACATAAAATTTCTTTTCAAAAGTTTAATGGAGAAAAAGAGGCTAACGGTGAAGCCGAGCCACCTTCTGACGAAGCTTTGGGATGAAATTCCCTGAGTACGGCTCCAGAGGATCTGGTGCAGTTCTGTCTTAAGTGAGCTGCTTTGTGGCTGTGGCTAACACTTCATTTTTCTTGGGTGATAATTGTAGCTGCTTTTTTTGTATATTTTCTTCTGGATGATACATACACGTATCCCTGTAGTCTTATTATTTGTCCACCTTAACCACACGAAGTTTAGGAAGCAACAGATGCAAAATTCTCAGGTGTTAACTACCTTGGCATCTTCCAGAAAGAGAAAGAGAGAAAGAGAACACCAGTGTGGCTTGGGAGTAGGAAATGGGAGTTCAGTCTCACATGAGGTTCCCCAAGTATCTGTGTGTCCTCTAGGATGGGTTAAAGTTGAGTTCTATTCTAAGTATGACGGGAGCCACTGGAAAATTCTAAACAGTAGATGATAGGAGTTAGCCTTTTCATAAGTTGGCTTTGAACATTAAAATGAGATAAGTGTGTGTGTGTGTGCCTTTACAACAATGCTTGGAGTACAGTGAGTGTCACATTAGTGTGCTACTGTTCTTTGCATGAGCAGTCTTTCATATAAATGTTCATTTGAATTCAAAAAAACACTGTATGAATATACTCTACCCCCCCTTTTAATTTGTTGATTCTTGAAATATTTGTATTTCTGAATTAATGACCCCCAGATCTGTTTAAGCTCACTTCCTGTGTGACCTTGGTCAAGTCACTCTTAGAGAGCTGTTTTGAGGATAAAATGAGCTTGTGTCAAGCAGCAGGCATACTGATAGCACATAGTGTATACTCAGCGGTGGCCATATTAATGATCTAATTATAGTTCCGTCCACTCTGTTTAGATTCATAATTCCTTCAATTTGCGACTTAATTATTTGGAAGGATTACTCTATTCACTGTATATGAAATATCTGAAAGTATAAAATAAGACTTAAAAATTACCCTTCTGTCTTCATAGATGCACTTTTATAGTTACTAGACATCTCATTTTCCAAAGGCCGTTTCAGAGGCAAACAAATAAATTGTTAGTCATTTAACATTCAGTTTGGAGGGCCAGGGAGTAGAATTTTATGGAAAAGGTTATTCAAAGAGTCTGTTTTTCCTGGATTTATTTGTTTGTGAGGACAAAGAGAGAAGCTTGCAATTTATAATTTCTTTTGAGCAATGACCTAGCCGTGAAGAGATATTTTACTTATTTATGAAGAATAATTAATGATTTGCTAGTGTGAAAGAGGAAAGAATTCTAATGAAGGCATTTTAAAGGATGAAGTAGAGAAGAGGAAACAAAAGTTGCCAAAAATCTAAACTATTTACATTTAGATGATTTAGTCCAAAGGAGATAAAGCATGTTTCCAACTGGTATAGTACTAAGGCTAGCAATGAGTTGCAATTTATAATAGCGTTTTATATGCTGCATCGTAACTCTTGAAATTCAAGCTTGTAAATCAGGAATCATCTTATCAGGGTAGGATCTCATCAGTCTCCAGACATTTTTGAAGGTGATAAAGTTGTTCATAATTTATACATATGAATATAGTACTTGTACAAGAAAACTTGAACTCTCTGGGAATTTTCTCGGATGGTAGGTGGCCTATTGAATCATCAAACTTTTTTATTTAAGTCATTCTGGAAGGAATTTTTGGTGTGGAAGACAGCTGGGCCTCTTCTATATGATGTAGTGGCATCATTTTGTAGGGGGTTTCATTACTATGGCAATCACATTGTGCCATGTCCTCTGGAGCCATGGCCATCACACTATGAGCATGTCCTGGCCATACCCCAAATTTGGCCCACTGTGTTTTTGAGTGTTTTTCTTTTTTTTCCCCTATTGTTTATCACTCTCCCCGTTTTATTCTGTTCCTTTCTTACTATCAGCTACAGCTGTTCCTCACTGCTGTTAGCACTTCTGGGACTCCTCTTTAATTTGCTACTCCAGATGAACTTTTCACTGGGACACCTAGGTATGTTGGATTTACATATAAACTAAGTGGAGAGTAAAATCAGATAGAGGATCAAAGAACTCTGCCAAATGAGATCCTTGGACCTTGTGAGATCACTGTTGAGCCTTCAGAGGGACCTGTCCCAGTTTTCTTGATCTTGTCTGTGTCTGGGATGAATAAAAGATCCTTCTACAAAGTGCAGCGACACTGTCTGGAATAAGCCGTCTTGCGTATAGGTGTAAGTGTGTCCTAAGAATGAGTTTGTTCCCAGTGCTCTGCTCTCTAGTAACACTACCCGAAAAGGAAAAGCTCTTCCTAATGATGCTTTTAGAGACTTGAGTGGAAAAAAAGAAAAAAACACGAGCTTCTACTCGTCTGATTTTCTTTGCAGTTCTTACCACAGAAAATGTTTCAGCCTTCGTACTGTAGACTTGATCTGTAAGTGGAAGGAAGTTTTGATAGCTCTATGGAAACCTGTCAGTGAACAAGCCCCCACAGTGTAAAGTAAGAAAAGCTTCTGGGTGCTTCCAACTTTGCAAAATCAAAAAAAGGGAGAAAGCACAGTTGTAAAATTCCCAAACTGGTTTTGTTTCTTTTTAGCAATGAGTCTTAGGGTGATTCTGTTGCTCGGCTTCACCGCCTTCCTAAAACAAGTTTGCCGGCATCCCACCATAATGATGCTTATCTTTACAAAGATAAATATGGCCATTTTTCTCAAAAATTCACATTAAGGATGTAGGTTACTGGGATTTATGAAGACTATTTTTCTTTTCAACTGTTTGATCAGTATCATGGAATGTAGTTAGACACCTTGGAAAGCCATTAAATGGAAATACATCATGAGTTTTAGGGCAAGAGGGACAAACACGTAGAGGACAGTGTGTTTAATGATGCACCCATATACTCGGTTGATCATTTGGGGCCAAAGAAGCTGATTTTTATGTTTTAAAATTAATCCAACCTAGATTAGCCATGTCACGTCCTCTTAACCATAGGCGTGTGAATCTCAGGGTGGACAGCTGTTTGGCTGTCCCACACTGGGACTGCTGCCCTCAACAAACGCTTCTGATTCTCCTACATGGTCACTTGGCAGCATCAGTGTGCACCCATATGGCTGGATGGCATTGTGCCTATTTACAAGCCAGTCAAATCATTTCACCAGGACTCAGGTGCCAAGCAGACGTGGGTTTGTAACTGCCTCCTGAATGTGCAGCCTGCCTTGGTAATGACCTCCCAGGTTAGGGCAGCGTGTTTATTGGCATGACATTGCTTTCCCTACCATTTGGATGCTGTGTCTGCAAAGATCACAAAGGAAGAAAGGTTGTTGTCTCCTGTACTCACTAAGCAGTCCTAACAGAAAACAGTGAAATACATAAGATTTGGACTGTCATGTGGCCATGGTGTGCATGGAATTCACTAAGGATCTGTAGTTTAGCTTGACAATGGAATGGTACAGAGGTGGCCTTCCTTGAATTCAGATGTCATTAGCTTTTCTTTTTAACTGAGTTCACTCCTTGAAGAAGTAATAGGAACTTTCACATCAGGGATATGAGTACGGTAAGTGACATAATGCATGTGAAATACATTGAGGTCCTTGAAGAAAATTTATGGATTTATTTGACTTCTATATGCTTTGATGAAGGAAATTGGTCGCTTGCCCTGGAACTAGAAAACAGATGTTTTAACATTTTCATTCTTTTTTCTTTCTGAAAATAGCTTTTTTTGTATACCACTTGAGATTATTGAGTACTCCTACCCATATTGTTTTACTTACTCCACATGGAAACCTTATAAAGTAAGGAAGTCAAGCATTATTGTTAATAAGTTCTTGTTAAAACGTGGACACTGGGTCTTGGAGCAGTATTCTGACTCATCTCAAGTTTGCCCAACAAGTTTAAGGGGTGAAACCAAGACTCAAACCCAGATGTGTTTGGGGATAAATCCACTGTACTTACTATAGAGGAACTCTTAAGACAGGGTACCCTTTTGGGTAGATACATTTTATTTCAATATTAAGTAAGGCCTACAAATAGTTAAGATGTTGATTAGAAAATATATGTTGGCCAGCGCCGCAGCTCAATAGGTTAATCCTCTGCCTGTGGCGCCGGCACCCCGGGTTCTAATCCTGGTCAGAGCACTGGATTCTGTCCCAGTTGCTCCTCTTCCAGTCTAGCTCTCTGCTGTGGCCCGGGAGTGCAGTGGAGGATGGCCCAAGTACTTGGGCCCTGCACCTGCATGGGAGACCAGGAGAAGCACCTGGCTCCTTGCTTCGTATCAGCGCGGTGCGCCGGCCACAGCACGTTGGCCGCAGAGGCCATTGTGGGGTGAACCAACGGCAAAAGGGAAACCTTTCTCTCTGTCTCTCTCTCACTGTCCACTCTGCCTGTCAAAAAAGAAAAAAAAAAGAAAGAAAATATATGTCATAGTCTTTAAAAGTTACTGAATACGGCTGGCGCCATAGCTCTCTTGGTTAATCCTCCGCCTGCGGCGCCAGCATCCC
Organism: Oryctolagus cuniculus; assembly: GCF_964237555.1. NCBI lineage: Eukaryota > Metazoa > Chordata > Mammalia > Lagomorpha > Leporidae > Oryctolagus > Oryctolagus cuniculus. Next base: position 42,157,204 of record NC_091443.1, on the reverse strand, counting down.
ATATGAGTGCTGGGTCCTACTCCCAGTTGCTCCTCTTCCAGTCCAGCTCTCTGCTGTGGCCCAGGAAGGCAGTGGAGTATGGCCCAAGTGCTTGGGTCCCAACACCCACACGAGAGATCAGGAGTAAGCTCCTGGCTCCTGGCTTTGGATCAGTGCAGTGCCGGCCTTGGTGACCATTTGGGGAGTGAACCAACGGAAGGAAGACCTTTCTCTCTGTCTCTCTCTCTCACTGTCTGTAACTCTACCAGTCAAAAAAAAAAAAAAAAAAAAAAAAAAGTTACTGAATAAAACTTATCCAGACAAGTTGCCAGTATAATTTGTTACTTTTATTTTCTCTTTGGATTTAGATTTGCTTTTTGAGTAATGTTTTAGAAAGCTTGTTTTTTAAGAATTTTTTATTTATATAAGGTGAACAAATTTTGTGTATTTCTTATATACAGTCTTAATAGCGTGTGATACTTCCCACCCTACCCTCTGTCCCACCCATGGTCCCACCATCCCTCAACTTCCTTTATTTATTCCTTTTAATTTTTACAGTGAAATTCCTTCAGCTTATTTTATAATCACAAGCTTGGCCCTCCACTAAATAAATAGTTCAACAAGTAGTAAGTAGAAAAACCACTGTTCCTCAAGGGTATAGACAGGGGCTGTAAATAATAAATCTAAAAATGTAAACTTTACTTATATACATTAGATTTTTTGTACTCTGTATATTAGTTACCACAAATCAAGGAAAACATATATTTGTCTTTTTTGGGACTGGCTTATTCAGCTAAGCATAATGTTTTCCAGTTGCATCCATTTTCTTGCAAAAAACAGGATCTCATTATTTTTTACTTCTGAGGTAATATTTGATAGTGCTTATATAGCACATTTTCTTTATCCAGTCATCAGTTAATTCCATATTTAGCTATTGTGAATTGAGATACAATAAACATGGGGTTTCAGATAACTCTTTTGTATGCTGATTTCATTTGGTTTGGGTAAATTCCCAGGAGTGAGAAAGCTTGTTCATATGGTAGATTTATTTCACATTTCTGATGAATCTCCATACTGTCTTCAGTAATGATTGTACTAGTTTATATCCCACCAACAGTGGATTAAGGTACCCGCCCCCCATCCTCGCCAGGATTTATTGTTTCTTGATTTTTAACTGATAGCCATTCTAACCGGGATGAGGTGAAACCTCATTGTTTTAATTTGCATGTCCCCAATGGCTGGTGACCCTGAGCATCTTTTCATGTGTATGTTGGCCATTTGAATTTAATCCTTTGCAAAATGCCTGTACAAGTCCTTTGCCCATTTCTTAACTGGATTGTTGGTTTGTTGTTAAGTTTCTTGAGTCCTTTATGAATTCTAAATAATAATCCTTTAGTCAGCTGTAAAGTTTACAAATATTTTTCTCATTCTGTAGGTTGACTCTTTGCTTTTTTGAGTGTTTCCTTTGCAATATAGAAGCTTCTTGGGACCTTGATTTAATCCCATTTGTCTATTTTTTGCTTTGATTGCCTATGCTTCTGGGGTCTTTTCCAAGAAGGCTTTGCCTATACCAATGTCCCTGATGTTTTCCTGTAATAATTTGTTGGTATAAGGTCATAGATTTAGATCCTTGATCCATTTTTAGTTGATTTTTGTATAAGGTATAAGATATGGGTCTTGTTTCATACTTCTGCATGTTTAGATCCAATTTTCCCAGTACTATTTGTTGAAGAGATTATCCTTTCTTCAGGGATTGATTTTAGCTTCTTGGTCAAAGATTAGTTGGTTGTAGATGTTTGAATTAATTTCTGGGGTTTGTATTCTGTTCCTGGTCTACATGCCTATTTTTGTGCCAGGTCCAGGCTATTTTGATTATAACTGCTCTGTAGTGGGTCTTAAAATCTAGTATTGTGATAATTCCAGTGTTTTTTTTTTTTTTTAATTTTTTTTTTTTTTTGGCAGGCAGAGTGGACAGTGAGACAGACAGGTCTTCCTTTGCCGTTGGTTCACCCTCCAATGGCCGCCGCGGCCAGCGCGCTGCGGCCAGCACATCGCGCTGATCCGATGGCAGGAGCCAAGTACTTATCCTGGTCTCCCATGGGGTGCAGGGCCCAAGGACTTGGGCCATCCTCCACTGCACTCCCTGGCCACAGCAGAGAGCTGGCCTGGAAGAGAGGCAACCGGGACAGAATCCGGTGCCCCGACCAGGACTAGAACCTGGTGTGCCGGCGCCGCAAGGTGGAGGATTAGCCTAGTGAGCCGCGGCCCCGGCCTCCAATGTTGTTTTGTTGTTTAAGATTATTTTAGCTACCCAGAGTCTCTCATGTTTACATATGAATTAAAAAAAATTTTTTTTTTAGGTCTCAGAAGAATGTCCTTGGTATTTTGAATACTGAATCTGTAAATTGCTTTGGATAGTTTGGACATTTTGATTATATTAATCTAATTCACAAACATGGAAGATATTTTCTTTTTTTCTTTTTGTATCTTCTTCTGTTTCTTTAATGATTAACAATTTTCATTGTAGAGATTTTTTATCTCCTTGGTTAAATTTATTCCAAGGTGCTTAATTTTTGTAGCTATTGTGAATGAGACTGATCTTAGAAGTACTTTCTCTGGGCTGGTATTGTGGCATAGTGAGTAAAGCTGCCATCTGCAGTGCCAGCATACCATATGGACACCAGTTCATGTTCCAGCCACTCCACTTCTGACCCAGCTCTCTACTATGGCCTGGGAAAGCAGTAAAAGTTTGCTTGAGCCCTTAGGTCCTTGCACCAGCATGAGAGACCCGGAAGAATCTCCTGGCTTCAGATTGGCCTAGCTCCGCCCATTGCAGCCATTTGGGGAGTGAACCAGCAGATGGAAGAGATCTTTCTCTCTCTCAGCCATGGCATTGTCTGTGTATACAAAGGCTTTTGATTTTTGTGTGTTTATTTTATATCCTGCAACTTTACCATACTCTCTTATGAGTTCCAATAGTTTCAGTGGAGTCTTTTGCTTTCCATATATATAGGATGATGTCATTTGCAAACACGGATAATTTGACTCCCTGCTTTCAAATTTGTACCCCTTTGAGTTCTTTTTCTTGCTAATGGGTCTGGCTGAAGCTTCCAGAACTATATTGAGTAGCAGTGGTGAAAGTAGGCATTGTTGTCTGGTTCCAGATCTTAGTGGAAATGATTCCAGCTTTTCTCCATTCAGCAAAATGCTGACTGTGTGTTTGTCATATGTTGTTATGATTGTGTGAAGGACTGTTCTATTTATACCCAATTTGCTTAAGTTTTTATCATGAAAGGACGCTGTGTTATATTAAATGCTTTCTCTGAATCTATTGAGCTAATTGCATAGTTTTTACTCTTTAATTTGTTAATGTGATATATCACATTTATTGGTTTGCATGTGTTGAACCATCCCTGTAAACCTGGGATAAATCCCACTTGGTTCCAGGTGAATAATCTTTGTGATGTGTTTGTTGGATTCAGTTACTTCGTATTTGTTGAAGATTTTTCTATCTATGTTCATCAGGGATATTGGTCTATAGTTCTCTTTTGTTTATCTTTTTATGGTTTTGGAATATAAGATGAGGCAGGCCTCATACAAGGAGCTTGGGAGGATTCTCTTCCTTTCAATTGTTTTGAATAGTTTGAGAAGAATTGGAATTAGTTCGTCTTTAAAAGTTTGGTAGCATTCAACAGTGAAGCCATCTGGTCCTGGGCTGTTCTTTGCTGGGAGAGTCTTTATTACTGATTCAATCCCTGTCTTGGTTATTGGTCCGTTTAGGTTTTCTGTGTTTTCATGACACAGGAAATCTATCCATTTCTTCTATATTTTCAAATTTGTTAACATATAGCTCTTTGTAATAATTTCTGATTATTTTTATTTCTATGGTATCCATTGTTGTCGCTCCCCGTCTTCATGGGGGAACGACACAAGACCCTGCGCTGTTCTTTCGTCTGCTCGGCCCTCCCCGGGTTTGCTGCTGGTTCTTCCCGGGTTGGCTACTATCCCTTCCACCTCCGTGGAAGGGCAGTTCCCCCTGGCCGCATTCCCCACTTCCGCAGGGGAGCGGCATACCGCCGGCCGGCTTTCTCGGGGGCCGCACGGGTTCCCTTAGATGTTCCCCATAGATGTTCCTGGTGCATGCCGTCTCTCTCCTCCTTTATAGTCCTCCTCCGCCAATCCCAACTCGGCTGAGTACGCTGCTCTCCAATCAGGAGCAAGTTCTACAGTTAATTGGTTGAACTGGAGGCAGCTGTGCGGAAGCTGTTTACTTCTCTCCCAGCGCCATATTGTGGGAGAGCAGATGCATAGAATAAGTCCTAATTCGAGTAACTTAGTCTAGTCCGGATTGCTCCCCACAGATCCCCCTTTCTTTTTATTTTTTAGCGTTGATACGCGCCTGTCTTCGGTGTCCCACGGCATACACTCTGCTCTACTTGCTAGAGTTGCCACAGGCTCTTACAAGTCCTATCAGGCAAACCAAATCCGGGTCCTCTCTTCGCCATTGTAAGGAGGTTTTTAGGCGCTGATGCGTGCCTGTGTTCGGTGCCCTGCAGCGCATGCTCTGCTCTGCCCGCAGGGGCCTACAAAACCTATCAGGCAAACCGAATCCAAGCCTTCTCATTGCCTTATTGTGGGGGAGACTTATTAGTGTTGGTTCGTGCCTATCTTCGGTGACCTGCAGCTCATACTCTGGTCGAGCTTTGCTGGCGCTTACCGCCTTAAATCAGGCAGACCGAATCCAAGCCTCCTAATTGTTGCATTGTGGGGAAGCTTTACTGATGTTAATTCGTGCCTGTCTTCGGTGACCTGCGGCTAGCCGCCCAGGTGCTCATCGCCTCACTAATCGGGCAGACCGAATCCAAGCCTTCTAATTGGCATGTTGAGGGGAGGCCTTATTTTTCTCTATTTCTCTATCTCCGGGCATTTCTATTTCTCCCATTTCACTTCTATCTTCCAGCATTCCCATTTCTCTTTTACTTCACTTCCAAACTTCTGTTTCTCTTATCCCCGCAGCTTCCCGGCACCTCGCCGCTTCAGCCCGCGCGCCTCTCTCATCTGCGCAGCTTCCCGGCTTTGCGCGGCTCGGCTTCGCGCGCTCCGCGGTCTCCACGCTTAACCCTTTCGCGTCTGAACCACGGCCTACGCCAGCGTTCCCTATCTATTCACGCCCCGTGCTCTCTCTGCACGCGGCGGCTTCCGCGAGTAACACAGCGTAGCTTGCGTCTCCACCACTAGCATTCAATCCAAGTTCCCCGGGCTAGCCTGGCGAATTCAACCCAGCTTACGTCTCCGCCCCACGGTTTGGCTTCCCGTCCTTTGCTCCCCGGGCTAATCAGACGGATCCCAACCTGGCTTGCGTCTCAGCTTCTAGTTTCAACTTTTCGCCCCCTATTCCCGGGCTAACTTGAGAATCCCAAAGTGGCTTTCGTATCCGCCTCGGCCTGCCCCCCGCGGCTTCAATTTCCCTAACATTTTTCTCTACCCGGTATGTTTCCCCAAACTTTCCTCCAACGATATTCCTCCCTCATTTCTCCTGGCCTCTCCCCACAGTCCGCGTCCGAGTCTGTTTGTTCTAGCTTTCACTTTCGCTTTCGACCTTAAAGATTTCTCCCAGCTTCCCCCCGTAGTCCGTATCTGAGTCTATGCCTAGGCTTTCAAGAGCTTCTTCCGGCACCCTTTTCGTCCGGCTTTTCCCTAGGCTGTTTGCTAGTCTCTCTCTCCGGTATTTTCCCTAGGCTGTTTGCTAGTCTCTCCGATATTTTCCCAATTCTTCCCGTTTCTTCCCGTTTCTTCCCTCCTAAGTTTGCTATCCGTTCTAGGTTTCCTAATCCGTCCTAAGTTTCCTATCCGAGTCAGGTTTCCTATCCGAGTCACGGCACCATTATGTCGCTCCCCCTCTTCGTGGAGGAACGACACTAAGCCCTGCCTAGGCTTCATATCCGAGTCACGGCACCATTATGTCGCTCCCCGTCTTCATGGGGGAACGACACAAGACCCTGCGCTGTTCTTTCGTCTGCTCGGCCCTCCCCGGGTTTGCTGCTGGTTCTTCCCGGGTTGGCTACTATCCCTTCCACCTCCGTGGAAGGGCAGTTCCCCCTGGCCGCATTCCCCACTTCCGCAGGGGAGCGGCATACCGCCGGCCGGCTTTCTCGGGGGCTGCACGGGTTCCCTTAGATGTTCCCCATAGATGTTCCTGGTGCATGCCGTCTCTCTCCTCCTTTATAGTCCTCCTCCGCCAATCCCAACTCGGCTGAGTACGCTGCTCTCCAATCAGGAGCAAGTTCTACAGTTAATTGGTTGAACTGGAGGCAGCTGTGCGGAAGCTGTTTACTTCTCTCCCAGCGCCATATTGTGGGAGAGCAGATGCATAGAATAAGTCCTAATTCGAGTAACTTAGTCTAGTCCGGATTGCTCCCCACACATTGTAACATATCCTTTTTTAAAAAAAGGATTAATTTGATTTATTTGAAAAACAGAATTACAGAGAGAGGTAGAGACAGAGAGAGAAAGAGGTCTTCCATCACTGGATCACTTCCCAAATGGCCGCAACAGCTGGAGCTGAGCTGATCTAAAGCCAGGAGCCAGGAACTTCGTCCAGGTCTTCCATATAGCTGCAGGGACCCAAGAGCCATCCTCCACTGCTTTCACAGGCACATCAGCAGGGAGCTGGGGCAGAAGTGGAGCAGCTAGGACTTGAACCGGTGCCCATATGGGATGGTAGCACTGCAGGCCAGGATTTTAACCCAGTACACCATAGCGCTGGCCCCCAACATGTCCTTTTAATCTCTCATTTTATTAATTTGCGTCTTCTCCCCCTCTCCCTTTCATTTTTATTAGTTTAGCCAGGTGTGTATTGATTTGTCTTTTATTTTTTCAAGGAAAAAAAAAAAAAACCTGATCTTCATTTCACTGATCTTTTATATCAGTTTTTTGGTTTCAGTTTTGTTCCTTCTGTAAATTTGATTGTTTTTTTTCTTCCTACTGATTTTGGGTTTGGTTTTTTTGCTGTTTTTCTAGGTTCTTGAGATGCAGTTGGATCATTTATTTGATGCCTTTCCAATTTCTTGATGAAGGCATTAATTACTAAAACTTCCCTCTTAACATTGCTTTTGCTGTATCCTGTAAGTGTTGATGTGTTGTAATCATCATTCATTTCCAGGAATTATTTTATTTTCCTTTTGATTTCTTCCAGAACTCTCTGTTCATTCAGGAGTATGTAGTTCAGTCTCCATGTGTTTGCATATTTTCTACAGTTTTTTACATTGTTAATTTCCAGCTTCATTCCATTGTAGTCAGAAAAGTTGTATGGTATGATTTCACTTGTTTTGGATTTGTTGAGTCTTGCTTTATATCCTAGCATATGGTTTAGCACTAATAAAAAGAATATATATTTATAACTATAGAATGAAATGTTCTGTAGGCATCGATTAGGTCCATTTGGTCCATAGTATAGATTAGGTCTGTCATTTCTTTGTTGACATTTTTGTCTTGTTGATATGTCCACTGATGGAAGTAGGGTGTTGAAGTTTCCCATTATTATTTTATCGGAGTCTATGTCTCCCTGGCAATGGGTGCATTTAGCTTTACCATACTGCACATCTTCCTGTTGAATTGATCCCTTAATCATTACATAATGCCCCTTTTTGTCTCTTTTAATGGCTTTTGTCTTAAAGTCTGTTTTGTCTGATATTAGGATGACTACTCCTGCTCTTTTTTGCTTTCCGTTAGCATGGAATAATATCATTTTCTATCCTTTCACTTTCAGTCTATGTGTATTTTTGTTGATGAGGTGGGTTTCTGCAGGCAACAAATAAATAGGTCTTGTTTTTTCATCCATTCAGCCAGTCTGTATCTTATAGTTGGAGAATGCAGGTCATTTATATTCAAGGTTATTATTAATAACTAATGACTTGGCCCTACTATTTTCCATAAATTTTCCCATTATTTGCTTTGGATTTACTTTGTACTTTTACTAGATTTTATGCCTTCATATTCTTTCATAATAGTGACTATCTTTTTCTGTTTCTGTATTGACAACAGTTTTGATTTTTCCCCTTTTTTGAAGTGGTCAAAGAAGTTTCATTTGGCTAAAAGGAAGACATTTGTTAGGATTCCATAAGCACGTACTACTCTAGATGTGAAATACAACTTGAAATCTGCATCACTTCTACTTATTACCCATTTATGAATGCTAATATGGCTTTAAGTTCATTGTATTAAAGCAGTTGGAAATAAGAAAAGGTAAGCGTGAAGTCGTTTGGTGGGAGATGTGGTCTAATCTGACTGTTATCTTCCTCTTTTAGATAGAGTATATGTCAGAATTCTCCCTGGCAAAGTTTTGAATTATGCAAATGGGAAAGAGAAATTTTATGCCCAAGTAGGTTATAAAATAAATTCTTAATGTTGAATATGAATAAGAAAGCACTGAAAATTTAACTTGCCATTGACTCAGTATTTAACATGTGACTGTTTGGAAATAGAAAAAAAATATATGGTAGGTTCATTCTGTCTTGATATACTTACAGTACAAATAGCCCACTGTTTGACTCATAAGAGTTTTTTAATATGAAATACCCTTTTTCACTTTTAAGAAATTTATCGAAGCATATCTTACATGCCATATAATTCAGCATTTTAAATATACCTACAGTTGGAAGACCTTTAGTAAATTTGAAGTTTGTGAGCATCACAAGAATCCATTCTTAGAACACTTTGATCATCCTATAAAGTTCTCACATGCCCGTTTACTGTCAATTCCTGTTCCCAACCACAATCCCAGGCTGACACTCACCAGCTTCCGATTTCTCCATAGTTCAGCTTTTTGTAAGGCTAATCATACAATATATCGTCTGTTGTGGTTGGTTCCTTTCACTTATGCAATGTTGTCGGGAATTCAGGTTGTTGCAACGTGTCTGTTGTGTTTTGTGTTGAGTGGTCCTAGCTGACCTGTGTCCCTCAGGGAAACTTCTTCACTTTGATCTGATTCACATCCGTGAGTCTTAAGTACAGGTCTGATGTTCAGGCCGTTTTTTCTGGCAGCTTTCATTTGAGATGGATGGTACGAGCAGGTCAGTGGCATTGCCCACACACAGACAGAAGGCTTTCTGGATAGAGACCACTCCCAGAGACTGAGAGATTCTCCCGCCTGTGTTTTGTCCAAGTCAGTTACCACATACTTGTTACATAAGGGAAGTTTAAACTATTTTAAGAATGAGCTTTAAATTTTTTTTTTTTTTTTTGACAGCAGAGTGGACAGTGAGAGAGAGACAGGGAGAAAGGTCTTCCTTTGCCGTTGGTTCACCCTCCAATGGCCGCCGCGGCCGGCGTGCTGCGGCCGGCGCACCGCGCTGATCCGATGGCAGGAGCCAGGAGCCAGGTGCTTTTCCTGGTCTCCCATGGGGTGCAGGGCCCAAGCACCTGGGCCATCCTCCACTGCACTCCCTGGCCACAGCAGAGGGCTGGCCTGGAAGAGGGGCAACTGGGACAGAATCCGGTGCCCCGACCGGGACTAGAACCCGGTGTGCCGGCGCCACTATGTGGAGGATTAGCCTATTGAGCCGCGGCGCCGGCCAAGAATGAGCTTTGTTGTATGGTTCATGAAAGTTGCATCTGTGCTTTCTCCAGGCCAACTAGGGTTTAAGGTCCAATTTTCACAGGGACCAGTTAGCCCTAGTTAGAGATCTCCAGGCCTGGTTACATCATAACTGCTATGAAAGATGTCTGTGTGGGTCATAAGAATATTGTTCATCTTAGGTCTCTAAGATGACAGCCTATAATCTGTTTCTTTTCCACTGCTGAGTAGTATTTCATTGCATAAATGTATCATGTTTTGTTGGACATTTATATTGTTATATATTGTTTGGCTATTTTGGATAATACTGCAATGAACATTCTTGTTAAAGTCTCGGTGTGGAAATACATTTTAATTTTTCTTCAATAGACACCTAGTAGTGGAATTGCTACTTTACATGTTAATCATGTTTAATTTTTGAGGAAAATGCCAATGTATTTTCTAAAGTGATTGGACCATACTAATTTATGTTCTCCCCAGCAATATACGAAGGTTTCGCTGTTTGTGATGATAGCCATTCTACATAGTGTGTAGGATGTTTTCTTGTGGTTTTAATTTGTGTTTCTGTATTAGTGTGCTATTGCTTTGTGACAAATGACCACAAACTAGCACATTAAGACTTTGTAAATCTCCTGTTTCTGTGAGTTAGGCATCTTACTACAGGCTAAGTGAGTCCTGTATTTAGGGTCTCACCAGGTGGTTGCAGGGTCTGCAGTGTCATCTGAGGCTCAGAGTTCTCTTCCAGGCTCACTGGTTGTTGGCAGAATTCATTTCCTTGCTTTTACAGGACTGAAGTTCCCATTTGCTTGCTGACTGGCTGTCAGAGGGGCCCTTGCCATTTGGCTCCCTGGTTGGTCTCGGATGAATCCTTTGCACTCGGAAAATTTCTTTTAGGGAAAACCTGGATCTTCTTTGAGAAGGTTCATGTCAGCATCACCAAGGATTACCTTCCTTTTGATGATCTCAGAGTGACTGGATTAGGGATCTTAGCTACATCTGCAAAATCCCTCACCTCTACCATATTATTCAGCGCATCCTGGGAGTGGAATCCTACCTATGTTCTCACATATTGCCAGCACTCAGGGAGAGGGGATACATGACCCGTACCCTGGGGAGTGGGGATCTTGGGAGCTGTCTTTGAACTGTCTACCTCTTGAGCATCTTGTATTGTAATTATTAACCATTCTTACATAATCTTTGGTGAAATCCTATTCAAAATGTGTGCCTGTTTTATGCTGTTTGTATTTGTCTGATTAAATTATTTAAAATCTCAATATATTTTAATAAAAATGATTTGTCAGATGTATATGTTGGAAATATTTTCTCCCAGCTTATAGCTTGTTTTTTTTTCATTTTCTTAAACTATTTTTGAAGAGCAAAAGGTTCTCAGTTTCAGTAATGTCCAACTTATCATTTTTTTCTTTTAGCAATAATACTTTGTGTGAGATGTGTGAGAAATCTTTGCTTACCTAACTTAACATTAAAACGATTTTTTGTATTTTTTCTCTCAAATTTAATTGTTCTGGTTCTGTAATTTAAGTCTTAACTATTTTGAGTTAATTCAGTTACTTTTTGTTTATAGCAATGCGATTTTTTTTTTTTTTTTTTTTTTTTTTTTTTTGCTGTGTGTATATTGAATTGTTCAGCAACTTTTCTTTTTTTATCACACTTGGTGACTATTAGCTGACGTAATAGGAGGATTTAATTCTGGACTTTATCCTGTGCCATTCCATCCGTATCTACACTTACACCAATACTACAATTTTTATTTCTCTACCCTTACAGCAAGCTCTGAATTCAGGAAGTATAAGTTCTGAAATTTTTTCCCTTTTCAAAGGACATATAGCATACATACGTACATCTTCATATAAATTTTTCAGTCAATCACTTAGTTTCTCTAAAAAGCCTTTTTAAATTTTGATAGAATTTCTGTTGAATCTGCAGACCAGTTTGAGCAGATTTGTTTTCTTGACCATATTGAACCTTCCAACACATGAACATAGCCTGTGCTTCCATTTATTTAAATCTTCTTTACCGTCTGGCTGCCGTATCCTGTAGTTTCCAATGTGCATCCAAATCTCATACTTCTTTTATTAAATTTGTAAACAGCTGATCCTCTTTGGGAAAACAGTTTTACTTATAAATGATTATCAGTCTAATTTCAAGTATTTGCTAGTTATCCAAATATAGTCATTTTGTATGTTGAACTTTTACTGCATTATTTCTAGAAAACAGTAGGTTTTTTTGTAGGTTCTTAGGATTTTTGTATGTATAAGATAATGTCATCTGTGAATAAAGAGAGGCTTGTTTGTTCCTTTCCTGTCTTATTGTACAGGTCAGCCCCTTGGTGCAATATTGAAGAAGGAGGTCTTCTAAGAACAAACCTGCTGACTTGTGGTGTAGCTTAAAGATAAAACTTGGATCCGTGTGTTTCATGTGTCTGTTTTTTGGATAAAAACACCACTGCTGAATAGTTACTCTCAAGGTCTGCTTTTATCTAAGACTCTTGTTCCCTTTCCTCTTATCCTGAGCTTTGTAATGAGTCTTATATTTTTATAAACAGTTATGGATGCTTGTTTTGTGCAGTGGTGGATTGTTTAAGTCTTTGCCAAGATCCCTGTGATTCCAGATCCATGGGATCTTTGCCTGATGCCTGTGATCTTACCAACTCTTTAGGCGTGATTTGTGTAGCATCATAACTTGCATTTGAATTTGTCATTTTTTTTTTCCTTTCAAACCTTTCTCCTTTCCCTTTTTTTCCTCCAAGGAAAAAATAGAAGACATGTTGGCCTGACAGTTTGAAAACCTAGAATCTTGTCGTTAGCCAGTTATGTCACTTAGGGCAAATTTCTTGACTTGTCTGAACTTCCTATTTTTTTTTTCTTTTCCTCTGTTTAAAATATCTGTGTAGTAAGGTAATTGAGCCTTATGTTTCAGTGTTAAAGCTATTCTGCAGGTTTTTACGTTCATACTTTTTGGTTATGAGGATGTATTATTTTATTTATCTTAAGTGAAATAAAATTCCTCTCACCTTAACAGATTTTTTAAAAATACAAATTTGTTGTCTAAACACACATTTTCTTAGCAAATTGAAAGGGTGCCAACTCACCATACAATTATGAAAGACACCACGTGTTGAAGAAATTATTCACAAACGGCCTGGTCGTTAAATAGACAAAACTAAGATTTTTGTTTTGGGTTTTCTGAGAAATCACATATCCTGAAGCTCCTACATCTTGGCTCACTTCTGTTAAACCATAAGATAAGCTGTATTGTCCCAAGCGTTTTCAGGCGACTTACTAAAGTTACTCTGCTTGCTGGGATCTTGTGGGGTATTCTAATTTGTGCAGAGTGAATTTTCAACAGTGTACAATGCTGTTTCAATGACCAGGATGTCTGACTTAACAGAAGGTAACACTGTCATCCAATATGTAATAATTCACACCATAGAGGGTGTGTGTGTGTGTGTGTGTGTGTGCTAGTCTTCCATTTACAAGGGTTGTTCAAAAAGCTTGTGGAAAAGTAGAATTAAAGGATCAGTTTAGTTTCAGGTGAAAAAATTCTGAAAGTCACGCATGATATTCTCACAGTGTATACTTTTTTTCATGAACTGTTTGAAGATCCTTCCTATGTAGGGATTTCCAATTTTTTTGCACCAAACTAAACTTAATCTTTTAATTTAGTTTTTAACGAACCTTTGGAAGTACCCTCGGATTTGTTAGTGTTATACTTAACGTGCTATCCCAAGGATGATAAAGCTAAATACAGTGCATGATTGCCTCCCAAACCCTTATTCAAGTGACCTTTCCACTGATGATAGTATGCTGCTTCAAGACCACACCCATTAGGCCTTCCAGTGTGGGGGGAGATCTGTTTTATATTCATGGGGGAGGGGAAGCAGTGAGGCAAAGAGCAGAATTAGCAGCATCAGCTTACAGTGTTTAGCAGGAGCTCAGCTTTTTCAAAAGCCTCTTTTTTCAAGAGATGCTAAAAGGGTGTTCAAAAAAGATGAAAGCTACATGATTAAAATGAAGCATGCTATAATGTTTAACTGGCAGTCTATGCTACATAGTCTATACACCCTGGGCTAATCATCTTGTATTGTGTCTGCCGAGTTTATGGTGGAGGAAAGTTTCTTGGCCAGAAAGGACCTTGTAAAATTAGTTCTTATTAGAAAAAGTATGGATGGCTGCAGAATTTGGAGACAGGCTGATTTTAGTCCTGTAAAATGACATAAATAAATAATCAGCATGACAGTTTGGGTCCAACTGGGAGGGAAAAAAGTCAAGTGGTGTTTGTCTTTAGAAATTCCTGATAGATAGCATTTCAGTTCTTCCTATAGATTTGTCCCTGAATCCATTTTTAAGAAAATTCGTTGTGTATATGTGCACATATTTAAGAATTTAAAAGTTATATGTAACAGATAAAGATGGTAAAGTATGACTGTATTAAAATATATTCAAATTAAGTAAGGGTATGAGATGATGATCCAGGATATCAGAGGACAAAATTTGAAGCCATAAAACCTGGTGAGCCAGAGACAAAAAGCTTAACTCTTTCTCTCCCTTCTGATTTCTAGACTGTTTGGTTTCAGGCATTTTTAGTTCGATTTTTTTTTCCTATCAGTCATTCCGTGATATCCGTTTCTTGAATGAGAAAGGATATAGCTCTTGCACTGACAGCCCGTCTACAGTATGAAAACTTAATATCAGCATATGGTTAACTTATTTTTATTTGCAAGGTAGACAGACAGAGCTCCCATCTTCTGGTTCACTCCACAGATGCCTGCATCCAGGGCTGCACCTGGCTGCAGTTGGGAACTCAGTCTACACCGCCCAGGTGGACAGCAGGGACTCGGTTACTTGCACGATCACTGCTGCCTTCCAGGGTCTGCATTAGCAGGAAGCTGGAGTCAGGAGCTAGAGGTGAGAATCGAACCCATGAGCCCCAACGAGGGTAGGGTATCAACTAGTAGGCCAAATTCCCAGCCCTGTTTGTGTTGTATACAATGTGTCCAAGTTTCTTTTTTTATTAAGGATTTTTTTTTAAATTTGAAGTTAGCAATGTGTTCTTAACAACACTGTACCAATACTTGAGTATTCTTTATAGGTTGAAAGGTAAAACAAGAAAGTATCTAACTCCAAATGCATTGTTAGGGTGGAAGCAACAGGACAGTTCTTTGAAGGTTGCTTCAAAATTTTAATTTTTTAGAAAGATTTATTTATTTATTTTGGAAGTCAGAGTTACGGAGAGAGAGAGAGAGACAGAGGGAGATCTCCCACCCACCCTATAGGATGCCAGCATTGCAGGGGACAATTTTACCAGCTGGGCCACAATGCCAGCTCCCAGTTTTTAACCTTAAAACTCAGTGTTTGCCAGGTATTCTGTAAAATCTTCCTTTGGCAGATTAACAGTTGTCTCTACAGATACAGTCTTGCTAGATAAGATTCCTTACATCATTTATCTGAATAATGTTCAAACAGATCAAGTCGTTTGGGAAAAGAATCTAAAAATAATTAGAGTGGAGAAGAGACCTTTTTTTTTTGAGATATTCCATAAAAATGATTGCTCCTTCTAGTAAGAGAGCCATATGACTGTCATCTCTGGTCTTATACTAACACAAGCAAAAAGGAATCTTCCAAGAGATTTTATTTCTTGGTTGCTTTGTTTTCAGTTTTCAGTTAGAGGATGTGTAGTTCTCCTGTGCCAAACTAGTTGAACAAGCAAAATTTTCTTTGACCTATAAATTGCAAGCATGTGTTCCTTCCAATTAATCTTTATAAACTTGTGAAGGGAAATGTAGTGGCTTTTATAGTTTGACAGTTTTAGAAACATATCATCTGCATGTAGATCAGCTTTTGAAATTAGGGAATCCACATGCAATCTTACAGTTCTACATTTTAGTGGCACCTGCTGAGTTTCAGGTGTTTACAACACGGCTGTAAAAATTCTTTCCAGCCTAAAATCTGAAGTTTCCACCTTACAAGAACTTTTGTTTTTTTAATTGCCTAAAATAATTTCCTTTTTCATCTGTAAACCAGGGAAACTAAAAAGAAAACTTATAAAGTCCTGGATGTGATTTTACGGGAAAATTGACAACCCACTTTGGTGGGTCATTTATCCATGCTGTGGGCCAGTGGCCCTGCAAACAAAGAGAGGAACAAGGGAAGGAAAGGGAAGAGCACTGGGGATTGGAGAGGGAGGGGAACTTGACTGTTGTCGCTCATCGCACGTTCTCTGGAAGAAGCCGTGTTTGGCAGGGCGTGTGGTAGGAGCCAGGGCGGTCAGCTGCAGATGCAGATGGGTACACTGGTTTCCATAGGCTACATCTCTTGGAGTCTCTCTCTTTCTTGCTCTGCGTCTTGATATGAGGAAGAATCTATATAGCACAGTTAGGAACTTGAAAGCTAGGAAATGGTTTTGGAGAGTTGAAGAGGGTTCATTTAGAGCAAATGTCATTGTGTTTTATCTAAGTCACTTCAAAATCATTATAAAGTCCTCTTAGGCAGTTTATCTCCAGGCCCTGTTCTTGTTGTCTTTTCCAGTTCATTAGCATCTTGTAGACCATTTCTTGCCTCCCCGTGATACCTGGGTGGTAAGGTTTTCCTGTTTGCTATCTTTCCTGGTATAATTCCCAATCTCTTCCCCCCTTTCACTCAGTGGAATCTGATCAATAAATAGTTCCTAAAATGTTAAACCAAGATCTTAAGCATCTTTCATGTGGTCTTATAGAGGCTTTAGGGCTCATGAAGCCAAATAAATTATTTAGAAGGGGCGGAAGGGGCTGGTTTTGTGGCACAGGAGGTGAAGCCACCTGTAACATTGATGCCATCATCCCATAGGAGTGCTGGTTAGAGTCCTGGCTACTCTGCCTCTGATCCAGCTCCCTGCTAATGTGCCTGGGAAAGCAGCGGAAGATGACCCAAGTGCTCGGGCCTCTATCACTCCAATAGGAGACCTGGGTGGAATTCCAGTCTCCTGGCTTTGTCCTGGAGCAGCCCTTGCCATTGCATCCATTTGGGGAATGAACCATTGGGTGGAAGATCTCCCTCCTCTCTCTCATTCTCTCTGTATGAATGTATGTCTCTCCACATCTCTCTCTTACTCTGCCTTTCAAGTAAATAGGTCTTTAAGGGAAAAAGTAGGGGGAAGGACATTTCTGATCCATGGGAAGAAGCACAAGAGTTCTACAACTGAGGAGGGAACAGGAGAAAGGGCTCTGGAAAGCCACCTGTGTTTGCAGGTGATCTAAGCTGTACATTCTCAGTCCTTCCAATGGGATGGCTTATTGAACTTCTCAGGAATATGGAAGAAAGGGGAGGTAAAGGCAAGGTGGCACAAGGCTGCCAGCGCAGAGTTGCCAAGTGTCCTGATGCATCAGTGTGTTCAGAGTGTATGGCACTATTTGCAGTACCCCTTTCTCTCTCTCTGTAACCAGAGAACCATGTGAGATACCAGCAAATACTTAGGGCATTTGGGCAGGTGACCTGGTGTGAAGCTCTTTTGGAGCAGGCTTTCCAAAGGGCAACCTGCTGGTTTTTATTTCTCTGCTCTGCTGCAGGTCAGCTTTAACATCTCAAGGGTGGTTTTGCTGAGTGTGAATTATAACATGATAAGCATATGTATTTTTCATGAAATGTTTGCACTTGTGTATTAACATGATTATTTTATAAATTGGGCTGACATTTCCATTGTTTCCTCCTTGTATTATCTTGCTTTGGTACATGCTTTAATAGTTTTTATAAAGTTTATTGCCCCCTGCTGCTCAATATCTTTGTATGCTGTGTTGTTCTTTACATCCTGCTGTGGTACAGTTTAATGAATTATTTTTCAATGAGAATGATATGATTTGTACTGCCTGCCCACAGAGATGGTGATTTTAATGTAGGATTTGTTTTATTCTAGACCCTTGCCCACCCCCCACCTTTTTTTAGCCCATACATGTCACTGGCATCTGAGTGTCACAAAGACATTGGCTATCTAAGCTCAATGCCAAGTATGCGATAGCCTCTTTCATTGCATGTTTAATTCTTTATCTCTTCTAATCTTCTCCCTGGATCTCTGTCTTCAGTTCCATTTCAGACAGTTTGGCTTTTATGCTAACATCTGTACATTTGCTTTCCATTGAAATTCCACAAATAACATCTTTGCTCCTGGTGGTCTCTTGCTCAGTAATTGAATCCACACATCCCTAGGATGTGTTTTGTGGGTGAGTTAGCAACTTTGGGCTTTTGTCAAACTAGGGCTTACTTGAAACTCTGTATAAATGAGTCAGAGTTTGCTTGGTGAGCAATTTAACACCCTCCTGCTTTCTTTTCTTGCATTTGTCCCCAACCTTGCAGCATGTCTCCTTTTCCTTAACATGGGTGAATTCTGGGTGTTTTCTAGTTCCAGGAGTTTACTTAATATTCAGGTAGCATGACATCTAGGAAATGCCAATTCTTTCCATTTAATCCTTCCCCCAGTGTTTTCTCTTAGTGTACGTTCTCATCACTTCTTCCCCTCCTTCTTCACACTCAACTCCTCCAGTGTTACGCATGAATTCATTAATGGACGCATTCATGACAGGAAAGATCTCAACCTTGGATTACTTCTGCAATACTCTTATCTGAATCATTTTGATGAAAAGTTTAAAAATTCCTAGAAATTAGGGGGAGAGCTTGATATTTGTTATTTGTAGTTGGAAAATAAACAAAAATTTACCAGTTAGACTATTTGTGGTATAATTAAAAGCATGTGCTACCTCTAGCTGTTTAAACAGCAACATGATTTAATTGCCATGTGTAAGCAAAGTCTGTGGCAGACAACTCTGGGTCTTGCAGTGGTTCACCAAGGATGCAGATCCTCCGCCATTCTCAGAGAATTGCCTTTGCCACTCAAGATTTGTTACCCTGTGGTAAGATAAATGGTTGTAGCAGCCCCAACCACGGGGTCCCGAGGCTCAGCTTTCAAGGGAATAGGAAGAAGTGTACAATCTTCCCCAGAAGCTTCAGAGGCCAGCTCTCTTTATGTCTTATTTGGCAGAACTGGGTCACGTTTCCACACTTAGACTGATTACAAATATATGAGAATGTAATGGCTTACTGCCAGTTGTTACTCTTTTCCTGGAAGTGGGTGCATTACCTGTTGAGAAAAATCAAGGTTTCCTTTGTAAAGGAGAGAGATTAGAGCAACCAACTTGGTTCCTTCTGCATGGACAGCACATGTGTTTACCTAACCAGGAACTGGAAGATGTTGAATTTTAAAAAGTGGCAAATAGAAGGCTTGTGCATCATTGCACTGGTTTTCATTGTTAATGTAAATAGTGAATGTGGAACTTATTTCTTCATTTGAGAATCATCAAGCTCCTTGTGTAAACATTATACTGTATTCTTACAAAATAAATTCTATTTGCAGCCGGTTACTTTACACTAGGCAAATTTCTTTTTTCAACACAGTGATATCCATATTTTGACATGTTGAGAATATGTGATAACAGTTACAGTATAACGGATGCTATGTTTTTAGTTGGATTGCAGTGACTGCAATCCTAAACCAGAAACCTCTGATGATGGACGCCTGTCTCTCTTTGTCACTGATCCATTCCTTGGTACCAGCTGAGTCCCTGGTGCCTAGAGGGTGATCAGTTCTTCCAGCCTGAATCATGAATCCCGGGCACAGGGCATGACATCCTAACCCGCCATTTGTTTGTGTAATGAAATGCTGCATGCCAGGGTTGAAATGTAACATTCGGATCAAATTAATCAATTTTAATTTGTCAGCTTGTATCTCCCTTTGTAATAACAAGAATCTACGTGAATATAGTGTCATCAAATGCTTTTCATAAGTTAGCCACGGCCTCCCACGCCTCTGGACCTGCTGCTCTCTCAGCCCAGTCTGCTTCACACTTATGCCATTGTGAAATACCAGGAGGGAAGGAAGTCGCAAGTTCAGTGTCCCTCTTGTCTGCCTCTCTGGAGTCAAGTGTCATCCTGCCTCCCAGTCCTCCTAGATATGCACGAGGAAGTGGAGGAACTCCTAGGAAGGAGTTATACCTTTCCACCTCACTTGACCAAATATTCGAGGGAAATGTCAGCAGAAAGGACTGTGGCAATGAAATATGTTCCAGAATATTTATATTTTCCCTAAAGAAATCTAAGGAATAACTAATTTACTCTAGAAGTATAATCCATCAAACTAAAATAAATGGAAACTTCGCTTGATCCTACGCAAGCCTCTCTTCTAAACTTGTCTTTTATATAATGAAGCCTACCCTGCAGGACGTGGACCAAAGAGAGAGGCAGAGAGTTGGAATTCTGGTTTCCAGGGCGGAAACATCAAGTTGCCATTTGTACTGATTCTCAGATGCAATTTAAAAATTAATCCAGCCTGTTCAGGTCATGGATATTATGAAAGCTTTTTATTGTAATCCTAGACAAAACTTGATTATGCCATAAAGAAGATAGGAGCCTTTAGTGAAAATTGTGGTTGACAGGAAAATAAAGTCAATTGCACTTAAAGCTAAGAAGTATACTAGGTCAAGGGATGCCTGTATGTATCTTTTACTTGAGAGTGCATTTATAGCTCATGAAAGGAGATAGATGGATATTTTTGAAGGTAACTTCCTGCTCTTGTGTTCACAAAACCTGGGTGAGCCAGGGGGAAGGATATGGAATTAAGCTTTTATTACCCTGTGTGGAGCGCAAGAGCTGCTGGCAGTGGCCTAAGGAGCAGAACGTGCAGTTCAGAAAACAAGCTGCCCTCTGCTGAGACCGCAGATTCTCCTCTCTTGTTTTTCACATCTCGTCTAAGCATTTCCATAAAAGTATCTTGAAAGCGACTTCTTCTTGGAATCTCATTTCATTCTTCACTGGCCACTCCTAGTTGCTTGAAATGAATCATTATCATCCTCACATATTTATGGAGAGACTGTGGGGTCCGTAGAAATGTTGAGTCAGGGTTAGGGGAACTTCCACCGTGATCTTTGCCCTCAAGAAAATTGGGATCTAATAGAAAGATTTATAAACACAGATGTTAGAGTTTCAGTTTGTAAAGCTGGTGAGTTTCTTGCTGGGGCACGGGAGTTGGGGTGGGGGACGGTGAATAATGTACTTGGAGCTTGGGGTCCACAAAGTCTCTGTAGTCTGTAGTGGAATGGTATGGTAGAGTGGACCATTCTTTCATGCATTATGGTTTCTGGCAGCAGGATGCCTTGCAGTCCTGAGACAGGAAGGAGTATCCTCACCTCAGCTGGGCACTAGTGTGGGGCAGGGTAACATTTGGAAACAGGTCACAACTGTTCAGCAGACCTCTTCATCTGTGATGTTGATGATTGATGGCTCTTTGCACCTGCCAGTAATGTTTCCTCAGGCCCAAAATTACCTGGTCATTCCAGATCGCCATCCTAAGTCTTCCACTGGGGATATGGGAGGTAAGATAACCTCTTTACCCTGAAGGAGTTCTATGTTCATAAACACACTTTTTCTTCCACATTATCAAAAGTCCAGTTTTCTTAATAAAGTTTCCAATTTCCTTAATACAGTTCAGTTCCTCTTGGCATAAGGGAAGAACAAGCTGGTGTCATCCATTCACATTGCTGTGTGAATTTTTAAACAATCTCACTTTCTAGACAACCATGCTAAATCAGAAAATTGTCTTTTTATTTTTTCTCCCTGTATCGTGGCATTTCCGGCAGAACGTGGGCACATAGTTGTTCACAGCACATGCCAGCTTTGCACACTGTCTTCTTCAATGACTAACCAAACCCAAAAGCCACTCTCAGACCCAGTGACGGCTTCCCCTGGGGCTCTGAACAGGGAACACTCCGACTGATGGCTGACATTTCACACTGAGCGTGTTGTTGAACAGCTTTTCAAGAGCTGACCCTGACGGTCAGGAA
This sequence comes from Oryctolagus cuniculus, assembly GCF_964237555.1. Lineage (NCBI taxonomy): Eukaryota > Metazoa > Chordata > Mammalia > Lagomorpha > Leporidae > Oryctolagus > Oryctolagus cuniculus. The sequence continues at coordinate 42,135,773 of NC_091443.1, read as the reverse complement.
GTGAGATGGAAATGGCAGAATTATCAATCTGAAGATGCACCATACTGGCAACGAATTTTGGACTCTCAGGTCCCGGTGTATGCTGAAATCAAAGAGAGAAGAGGACATAGAAATGAACTTGGGCCATGGTTGCTTCATGTGTCAGCGCCAGGGATTCCTACCTCCTGGGAATCAAAAGGAAATCTCTCAGAACCAGAAGGGAAAGTTGCCCCCCCCCCCATCAATCTAGCTTCAGGAACATTCTGTGAGTGACATAGTCCCCTTTTCCCCAAAATAACAATAAAATGTTCTGTGTGCTAACAACATAGCTTTTAAAAAGTAAAATCTTGCATTTTCATAAAATGATGTAACAGTATTTCAAACTGTGCATCCACCGGCAGTACATGGTCATCAGCAGTGCACACAGGTGAAGTGGGCGTGGTGGCACAGCCAGTTAAGTGCTGCTTTTGATTCCACCTCCCATATCGGAGTGCCATTTAAGCACCCTGGCTGCTCCGCTTCCAGTCCACCTTCCAGCTTACACCCCTGGAAGCAGCAGTGATGGCTCAAGGCCTTAGATCCCTCCCACCCTTGTATGAGTCTCAAAGTGGGTTCTGAGCTCCTGGCTTTGGCCTAGCTTCGCCCTGGCTGTTGCAAGCATTTGGGGAGTGACTTAGCAGATGGAAAAAGCTCTCACTCTTGCTCTCACTACCTTTCAAGTAAGTGAAAATAAATAAATGAATGTTTTTAAAAATGCACACACTTCACTTGGCATCTCCAGCGCGTGCAGCTTCCTGTCCCTGCTCTTTTTGGTGTCTGTTGTCTGCAGGGCTTTCATCCTTGTGAACGCCAGGTCTCCCTTTATCCCTTTGGCTACCTTCTTTCCAACATTTCTCTGGGCCCTTGTAGGCTTGGGTTCTGGCTTTGGAGGAGCAGGTTTCTCAGACCATTTTTAGGATCTTTGTTCAGGGGCCAAAGCTGTAGCACAGCAGGTAAAGCCACTGCCTCCGGCACTGGCATCCCATATGGGCTCTGGTTTGAGTCCTGGCTGTTCCACTTCCCATCCAGCTCCCTGCTAGTGTACCTGGGAAATCAGTGGAGGGTGGCCCAAGTCCTTGGGCCCTTGCACATATGTGGGAGACCTAAAAGAAGTTCCTGGCTCCTAACTTCAGACTGGCTCATCTCCTGCCATTGCAGCCATTTGGAGAATGAACCAACAGAAGATTCTCTCTCTCTCTCTCTCTCTCTCTCTCTCTCTCTCTCTCCTTTCTCTCTCTCTCCTTTCTCTCTCTGTAATTCTGCCTTTCAAATAAATAAACTTTTTTTTTTTAAAAAAAAGGATCTTTGTTCAGCCTGCAACCTGGCTTTATCTCTGTTAGCACTCTCTTCAGCCTTTCTCTTTTGGTATGGGGTGCAGCAGTGCTGAGACCTAGGGTGCTGGTGTGGGGACGCAGTGGCACGTGGGATTCGATTGGTCCAGGGTGGTTGTCACATTCTCTTCTTCAGTTGGTTAGGACTACTCAAAACTATCTGGTGGTGCCCTGGATTATAAATAAGGACAGTCACATCATAAAGTGTGGACACATATGTAAGAAACATGAATGCTGTACAAGATAAGAAATATGTTGTAATGCTCAGAGCACAAGATACCTTCTAACTATTCGTTCGGTAGCGGCTGTGTGAGCAATCTGGGATGGTAGGGTTTGTATAGAGGTAAGGGTGATATTAATTGAGCCAAGAGAGTAAAAGAAGCAAAAGTAGTGGCAAGTTAGCCAGGAAGAGGTTGTTCTTCCAGTAGGTCCCTGTTTCTCAAGGTTTTTAACACCATAGAAGGACAAAGGATCAGAAATCAATGTGAGTACATGGCGGATGCCCACAGATTGTGTGTTTGAATTCTTTAACAACCCTATGAGCAAGCATTTTAGAGGGAAGGAAATCAAGGCTGAGTGAGAGAAGAAACTTTGCCAAAGTCTCGTAGTGGACCAGTAGCAAAGCTCTGACTGCAGTCCCAGTCTGCCTGATTTTCACACCTGCCATCCTCCTGTTTAGCCTCTGTCCTCCCTTCCCAGCCACAGGGTTCCTTGGCACCAGCAGACAAGCGTAGCATGTGGCCTTCGTAAACGGAAAGCTGCCCACGTGTGGATGCATTCATTTAAACCCCGGATAAACAGGGACACCCTGAGTGTGGATGTTGACAAAAACAGTGGCATGATGAACAAGCTTTCTGAAGAGAAAACTCATCATGGAACCCCAAATTTGGAAACCATTAGTGCAAATGACTTATTTTCAACTATCTCTTAGATCATTCAGAAACAGGGTGAGTTACTTAGGTTTTGGAAGTTAGTCTAGTTTTATCTCTTGTGAAAAGACCTAGTCTGTAAAATGCATCCAGATTCTGCAAAAACTCCTTTGTTCATGTGGTGTTTGGGAATTTCCAGTCACTCCTGGAGCCCAGGAGTTGTGCCAGGCCTGCAGTCTCTGTGGTTACAGAAGAACCTACCGCTTGCATTGGTCATTCAAGGTTGTGACAGTTTGCCTGTCTTTCAGCATGTAGCGTGCTTTCTGTTTAGAAGGGAGGTGTGCAAGGTTGTGGCTGTTGGTTAAAAGAAGGGCTTGGTTTGATGTCACTAAAGTGTCACTCTTGGGAGGGACCTTCTGACTCCTTCCAGTCACTTCCTTCTGGACCTGAGAGTATGTTCACTGGTGTACTCCCCGGGCTCACAGTGTCTCTCTCTCTCATCCACTGGTTTACCACCACCACTCCTCCCCCCCATGCCTACAACAGCTCCCAGCTGCAGCTGAAGCCAGGCGCCTAGAATTCAATCCAGGTCTTCATTGTGTGGCAGGAGCCCAATTGCTTGAGCCACCACTATTATCTCCCAGGGTCTGCATTAGCAAGAATCTGGAGTCAGGAGCTAGAGCCGCAAGAATCAAACCCACATACTTACATATGGGATGGGGTCATTTTAAGCAACAGCTTACCCCCTAAGTCAAACACTCACCCCTTCCTGCTCCATGGGCTCATTTGCGTTTCCAACCAAGAGTGGCCACCAGAGGCCGAAGAAACCAAAATGAGTGTAAAAGCTAGGACAGATTTTGTTGAGGAAGGAAGTTTGAAGCATGTTCTTAGCAAAACGAAACTTAGGGCTCATCTATGGCTTTTGGCTAGCCAGGTTTAGGATATTATGAATAGGAAGAATTATCTTCACTTTAATGTGGTAGGAGGAATTTTAGAGTTAAGATACAACTTTTTAAATGCACTTTCTAGTCTCTTGATATTATTCAAAAAACAACTTTATCCCAGAATATGGCCCTGAATTCAGACGAGTCTTCTAAGAGAAAGTTATAATCAAAATACTTTGCATGATAGAATGATTTTAATTATTTATATAAGGATATGCAAGGATATGTAATTATCTATGTGAGGATGTGTAATCATCTTTCCAGACCTGGTTGACTACATAGTCTGTGTAACGAATTAGCTAATTGATTGATGAATCATCTAACAGCCATGATTGTATCAACCAGTGAGGATTTTTGCTTGTTTCTGAAGATCTCTCATAGTCAGAATCTGCAGTGATTTTTCATCATTAAAGAAATTTGCAAACATCATTATAATTATTCCTGCCCATCAGCGAACTTAACTTGAAATTTTTAATTTGTTTGGAAATGGTTCTGACTGGAGATGGCTTTCCTTTTACTGCCATTCGGCAGTGAACTTTGTTAGTGATGAGACCAAATCCTCCTGTGCGCTGTGTGTCATTTTTTGGTGGAATTGAATTTGTCCTCTTTCCTCCTTGATAGGAAAAGGACCTTATTGTGTGGGGCCCCTGCTCAGAGAGCGTGGGGATGCCAGTGGCATGCCTGGAGGGAATCTCTCCATCCCCTGTACAGCCTCTGGCCGGCCTTGGTGAAGGACGGGAGAATTTCCTCAAGCAGCGGAGAGGCGGTGCCTTCGGTAGGGAAATCTCACACTCCAGGTCCTTTGACACTTCACTGATGATTGGAGAGCACAGAGCCAGTGTTTACTGCTGGTTCTTGGGTGTTAAACAGCCCTCCACTGCTTTTATTGTACCATTAATTGCACTTAATGCAGCTGCATTTCTAGTACGCTTGGCTTGGTTCTGAAAATTAAGTAGAGGGTACTTTGTTATAAAATTCACTGTAATGAGCTCTGGTGGGACAGGGTCTGTTAAGTTTGAAATTACCTCGGGCCATTTCTAAAGGACTTCTTAAAATATTTCACATCTATAAAAGTTGGTAACCAGATAAATCGCCGCGGAGACGGTTAGACCTGGCCGAGGGAGAGCCATAGTTTCTCCGCTATGCGTCTTTGATAAAATATGAGCGTCTGGACTATCAGAGAGCGCTGTTTGTTTTGGATGTTCCCCTCCTGTCTCCACGTTTGCTAAATTCTGACTTGTCGGCTGTCAGAACAGGAGCTCAGGGGTAGCTGTCGCACACCATGGTTTGTGTAGACAGACCTGCCTGCACCCCGCCTTCTTTCCCCTTTTGAATACCAGTCCTATGTTGAACTGGAATAAATAGAAGACCTCCCTCTGGGTGGACATAAATTGGTTCAGGAAGGGGTCACACCTCCAAGAACAAACACACTGAAGAGACAGCTGTAACTATTAGCCAATTAGTTTCATGTTACAACCACGGGCCAGGGCCTGAAACAGACTCCTGGTACCTGGCTAATAGATGCTTAAACTGACTGTAATTCTCCCCGTATCCCTGGCCTATATGACTGACGGCTGTAGTGCTTTGCGGCTAATAAAATTTCAGATGGACTAATTTACCGGGTAGCTTTACCAAAACATCCAAGTAATCCGCACATACTCATTAGAGACAGGTCCAGAACACAGTCCCCGAGGACTGATTTGAAAACCCTCGCTGGGATCAGCCTCACTGAGCTCTCGATGCACTGGCACAAATCAGGTGGAGGATCTGCTCTGGTTTTAGTGCAGCAATTTATCTGAGTTTTGTAGTTAAAGTTTGAGCATGAGGTAATTAGAGCCCTCCAAGCTTGAAATTCATGAACCTTATTCCCCCTTTAATAGACTCTGTACAGGCTGGCGGAGCTCGCTGTTTGACTGATATCTGTGGAGGCTTTGTTAAAAGCCTCTGGTCAAAAATGTAGTTTGGAACCATTCAAAAATCGGTTTTCTTTTTGTGTTTAGCCCTTACATGTGTAAACAGGGGAGACGGCCGCGTGCTATTTCTGAGGGTCACCCAGCCGTCTGCCGTACCCTTTGGAGATATTCACCAATCAATAATCAAACAGCTGCAGCCGCCGCTGCACCAGGCCGGCTGTCCAAATGTGACATGGTCAGGCAAGGCTAAGGAACAGAGGGGTTAGAGTGCAGAGTGCAGGGGGCCTGTTTGATTTCTCCTACTGCAAAGCCCTCTCGGCAAAACTGGAATGCTGTTCCCATTTTTGTAGTAGGAGCGTTCGAGCGCTGGGTGTGCAGTAGTAGCCATGGTTTCATCAAGCTTCCTGATACACATAGCCTGTGATGGTTTTCTTAGACGTCGAGACTGGGTACTGTACTGAAGAGTACTTCAGAAAGTTCATGGAAAATGGAATTAAAAAAAATAAGCTTTCTCTGATACAAACATTTTGAAAGTCATGCCTATTGGAGTCTTCCAAAAATTCATGGAAAGGGAATAGTATGAGCAATTATGAAATGCACCAGGATAAACTTAACTTTGAATTCCATTTTCCCATGAAATTTCTGAGCAATCCTTGTACAAGTGTCTCATTTCCTCTTTAAACAACATTCTGAAGTGAGTGTTAATAAGCTTATGTTTCTGGTAACCCTATTTCTCTGAGATGGTTCTAATCATCCCTCAGTCATGCACAACCTAGGTTATGATGGGGAAGTCCTGCTATGTAACACCAGTGCCACCTGTGTGACATTTTTAAAAACCTACCCCATCAAATAGCGTTTTAGCAGCACCTGTTTTTATTCTACTTCAAGAGATTAAAGAAGTCCAGATTCAGTGAAAAAATTTTTTTCCATACTATTTGCTAGGTTTTGTGCTAGAAAACTGTCACAAACATAGGCATTCAGGCCTTGCCACGATCTTCTCTCACTTTCCAGGTGGGGAAGCGGAGGCCCAGGTGTCACATGTCTGATCTGGGATCACCAAATAGCAACAGAGCTGTTAGGGGAGAGAAAGGTTTCTGACCCCAAGAAAGGTGGTTTTTGTCCTAAGCACCAGCTGCCTCCCCGTCTTTTTGAGTATCCTTACATATTTAGAGACAAAAGCAAAGGAAGCCTTCAACATCCTTTGAAGGATCTTGCCAGCGACAGAGCTGGGTCTATGTGGGTGGGAACTGTGGAAGTTCTTTCTCCAACAGTGAAATCAGTCCATGGAGTGGGTAAAGGTGAGGCAATGGGCAGTGCTTCATCTAAGGGAAAGAATGAAGTCACAGAAGTGTGTGCGTGAATGGAAGTGAAGGGAATCCAAGAAAGGAAGTGGCCCCGTGGTCCTCTCCAGATTCTGAAAAACCCAGAGTGAACCGTGTTGAAGAGGAGCCAAAGCGAGAAGGGCGAAGGGGGCAGCGGGCAGTGAGGACGGCTGTTAGTGTTTTCTTCTAGGCACTGAGGATGAAGCTGGTGTAAACAGGCTTTCTGAAATTCCAGGAAAATAAGTTCTTCCGCCCTTTTCACCTGGAATGGGCAACCTTGGTGACAGTGCGGCAGTGGATGCCCTAAGAGATGGTACTTGGGGAACAAGGCCACCTTCTGTCCCACACGTACGGTTGTGGCTTCATCCTTCATGGACTCAATTCAAATTCATTAAATAATGCAGGAGAAATCAGAGGGTCCTCCGTCCCTTTTCAGTTGCCTTTTCCAACAAATAAATGGCGTTTTAGTTTTCCTTGATTGTTCGCTATTCTCTTGGTTCACACCTGGCTGTATTGGTGATCTCTCACGTTACCTGCCTCTGGTTTTGACGGGTCTTGGCTGCCAGGAAGAGATGTGTATTGCTTTTGTGATCTAGGAGGTGCAGGGACTCCCAGAGTAATTCCTGGTCGCTCCTTGATGGACGGTGCTCACTTGCCACGTCGAAAACATCTTTGTTGGTGAGTGGAATGACAGACAGTATTGATCGTAGGAAGTAAGAGGGAAGCCTCAAAACAATGTCATTCCCAAATGATGTCTCGCACTTTTTGTAGCATGCTGGCATCTTCATAGACCTGTACATGGAGTTTCGTATCTTCATGAAACTCATGAAAGAAATTCTGGTCTCTAGCGGTGTACGGACACCTGTGTCTTTGGAAAGAATCTTTGATTCCAGAATTACACAGTGGCGAGACCCAAGGAAGAGGGAGAAGGCTGTAATTAACGATCCTGGAGCAGCAGCAGCAGGAGTGGGATGGGAGCGAGCAGGGACAGAGGTTTCATAGCGCCGTGATGGCTTGTGCTTCAACAATCTGTTCAGGAAGCTTTTCCTGTTGAAGTTATTAGGGATCATCAGAAAGTTTGTAAAAAAAAAAAGTGTATTATTGCAAAAATTGTCTAGCGATTCCAAAATGTTTGGGTGCCAGAATAAGCATCTTTTAAATTCCATTTTCATGAACTTTGAAGCACTGCTGTATACATCTGAATGTGAACTGCAGGTTGTTATGTTGCTTAGCCATGACCTAAAATGACTGACTTTGTGACTGGGATCCCTACTGGGATGACTGAGCCACCTCACCGTGGTACACCAGTTCTGTAGAATCTGATTCTGATAAACCACTAAAACTGTAAACCAGTAGTGTTTCCTTGTTTTCAGCTTTACTTAATCTCCTAATAATTTTTTAAGATTTTATTTATTTATCTGAGAGGAAGAGTTACAGACAATGAGAGGGAGAGACAGAGAGAAAGGTCTTCTGTCCATTGGTTCAATTCCCAAATGGCCACAATGGTTAGAGCTGCACAGATCTGAAGCCAGGAGCTTCTTCCCAGTCTCCCATGCAGGTGCAGGGGCCCAAGCACTTGGGTCATCTTCTACTGCTTTCCCAGACCATAGCAGAGAGCTGGACTGGAAGAGGAGCAGCCGGGACTAGAACCAGTGCCAATATGGGATGCTGGCACCATAGGCGGAAGATTAACCTACTGCACCATGGCACCAGCCCCAACTCCTAATAATTTTGAAGTTTATTTTTTTGCATCTCTCTATCTCATGACTATTTTTTTTAACTTCTTCCTCTCAGGATATAAATGCCCTCAAGTCACTTAGAAAAACTGTCTTCACTATGGGTATTTTCCCACTGCTCACTCAGCTGTCATCCCTCTATCCCCTTCTTCTCACGTCCGAATTTTTAGAAAAAGGATGACAAGAATGTGTCTCGTGTTTTTCATCTCTCATCTATTCACCTGACCTCACCCCAGTTCTTCAGTGTGCTCCCGTGATGTTTGACGGCCAAGGAATCTCCCCTTAAAACATCCCACCCCCTTCCTCCTTCTCAGACATCACTGCCTTCTTCTCCACTTCCTTCCCCTGCGACTCTGATTCTCAGTCTTGCCTCCTACCTTTTCCCAGGCTGGGCCCCCAGCTCTCCTCCCACTCTGCCTTCCCATGGCCTCTGTTCCCACTTTTATGCCCCTGACTTCCTCTCATATCCTCATCTCCACCAAGAATTCGGTCTCGGGCTTCAGTCTTCCCAGATATCCTGATGCACCTGTCCCCAAGACACCTCTAATTCAGCATTCATCTTCTCCTTAGCACCTTCCTGCCTTCCAGAATGTCCTATTCCAGGGTATGATAGAACGACTTATACAGCCTCTAACCCCGGTCTCTGGAATTCATACTTGATTCTCCCATTTCCCTTCTGTCAGTCACCAAGCTCTCTCAATCCTCCCAAGTCCCTTTAGAATTTAACCATTCTCTACTGTCTTACTGAGTAGAGTCAACGCCTCATTATATCTTGCCTAGGCTACATAATTTCATGTGTTCACCTCTCTTCTAAACACACTACTGCCCTAGTGACTACTGCACCTAGAACAGGTGCTCGTGTCCTTGCCTGTTTAAACCTTTTTGAAAGGATTCCCAATGCTGTGTGTAGACTGTAAACTACTTTGCACTATTGGTAAGGCTCTCTGTGACTTGGCCAATAGGTATCTTCTGTCATTGCTTCCATGCACAAAATTCCCATGTCTCATTCATTTTGTGTCATTGTATGTTTATCTTAACACACCCAGTTCCCATTAATCTGTGCCTTATTTGTCTGGAAAATTCATACTCATTTAAGGCCTGAATACCCTCTGTTTTCTTACATCTTTAAATTTTGCTTGAGTTAGTTGCTCTATTGGCTGGAATCCTTTAAGTAAAACATTACTTTATTATGGTTTATGTTTCTCTTCCTGAGTCTCTAGGTTGCCTGAAGGTACTGGCTCCTTGTCGTTTCTTGAACCTGAGGCTTTTCCCATCCTGAGGCCTTTAACCTATCTTTCCCATCACCTGGGCATCACATTCCTCCTATGCTTTACCCATGTTTCTACTCAGATATTATATCCTTGGAGATACCACCCCTGACCTTTCTGTCAAATCCACAAATCCCTTTGTCAATTCTTTCTCCATTCCCTTTTCTTTATTTTCTACATACTCTGTCTCTATGTAGATGTGTGTGCATTATCACTATTATATTTTTGCCATTATCTGACTCATCTTTCTAGAAAGTGGGTTCCCTGAAGACAGATCAGATTTGTGTTTCCTTTGTTCACTCTTCCTTGTCTTATCACCTGGTACGTGGTAGGTCCTCCATGAACAGTTAATGATTGAATTCTGTCCATTCCAACTAACATATTACCTGGCACAGAGTAAACATTCAGAAAAGGTCTATTAAGAGAATAAACATGGACTATGCATTTGACCGTGGATAAATAAATTCCCATGCTTGAACCCACTGCACTGCAGAGACCCGTGGCTTCCTGGAAAAAGGAAGCGAGACAGCTGGAAGACGAATGGAAATGACTGGCTAGCGGCGAAGTCCGTTCTCATCAGAATTCTGGTTCAGTTATTCAGTTCAGATTTTTGGCAAGTGATGCAAATTCTTTTTCAGAAAATGTTGATTGATTGCACAGTTGTACCCACTTCATTTGCAAACCTTCATTATCTCTTTTTCCTTTCCTCCCTCTGTCTGCATTTAGAAGGGGAGGAGCAGTGGATAATTCCACAAGGCAATTTTTGTGAATAAACCAACTAACTGGCTGCTTCTTTCAGGCTCACAGCCTCCACACAGAATACAAGTGTCTGCTGTCGTTGTGTGTTCTCTTGACTGAATCTCCTTGCATTCATTCATTTGAGTATTCATTTGATTACTTACTCATTCAGTCAATGAATCAGTTGTTCAGTCCCGCTGATGGCACAGGGTATCTGTGGATGCTGGGTTTCTGTCTAAAGCAACAGCTTTTGACCTGGGCTCTATGCATGGATTTCACAGGCTCTGGAGTTTTTGCCAAGAATTTCACATTTGAGTATTGTCTTAGGAAGAAGATTCCCTTAGACCGCTTCGTTAGTCAAAGAAAGAAGCATACTAAGAAATTCTGATAAAGAAAGGCTCAAGGTCGGCCTTGAAGCTGAATAATGGATCCTCAAGTGAATTTTTTGTAGCCTTATTATGTTTTGTGGTGGTGAAATGCTTGTGTGTGTTCTGAATTCTGGGTGTGATGGTCTTATTAGCCTATTTGTTAATATGTACACTTTCAAATACTTCAGAAAGAAAATTCATGTGAAGGTAGAATTAAGAAACAAGTCTATTTTGGTACAGAAAAACTTTGAAACCGTGCCTGGTTTTCTCATAAGGTACATTTTCCATGAAGTTGTTGAAGACCTCTTGTGTGTATGTATTTCAAAATCATTTTGCACAAAAATAAATTTAGCTTTTAACTCCATTTCCCATGAGGTGTTTGAAGTATCCCCATCATGGCCGTCTTTCTTAGTTTGTCATTTTGCCTAAATTAGAGCGTCTTTGGGTCCCCAAGAAGCTGACAGCAAAGATGACATAGAGCAGATTCCCCTAACAAAAGTATGGCCTTGCTCCTGCTCGGTTACCGTTGATAATTGGGTGAGCTGTTGTTTATATGAAATCAGAAGGAAGATGGTGAGTGTGTGAGAGCCAGTTGTGCTCGGCAGCCGTGGGTGCTGTGTACGTTGACCAAATCAAGTTATGTCTGAGACATTCAGTGTGTCAGAGCAAATGCCAATTACTGCTGGAATAGGCCCGAGTGAATCCTTCAAAAGCAAATGCAGTGGGCAGTTGCCGACACTGCCGAAGGGCTGGCTCCTTGCCCAAGTGCGTGTGAAATGTTTGCACTGGTTTGAGGCTTTGATTGAGGTTGGCTCACAGGGTTTGTGGTGACAACTCTAGATTTGATATCACACCATAGAAGAAAGGCAGAAGTCGGTGACATTGTACTGGGAAAATCCAAGTATTCTTATTAAATTTGGATAAAGATAGTTAGGGAGAAAAGTCATTTTCAGCCCTGCCTCTGCTTTTCATAACAAGGAGAGAGCTGGCCTGTGCTGAGTGCTTCCCATGGGCTAGGTGCGTTCTGGAGTGTTCATTTATTCCCAAGTATTTATTGCATACCTTCTGTGATAGGGGGTCCTGTCCTAACCTCAGCTCATAGAACGATTCCTGTGGCCTCTGAAGGGGATTTGCTAGTGAGGTTGAAAGACATATGCATGTAAGTTCCAGGAGGAAAATGAAAGGATGGATCACGCCCCGTGTCCTCACCACTGCCCTAATGGACATCAACCCTTTGGACAGAACATAAAATCGAGGCCATGGGTCCTCGTTTGTCCAAGACCCCCAGCTAGTCAGAGACAAATGGAGCATTTGAAACTTTGTGCCCAGCTATCTCCCAAGAATGTGCTCTCCCTCCAAACCAAGGGGACAAGCAGCACCCTGGGAATGAACAACAAAAAGGGACCCGAGTCACGACTGTCCCAGTCAGAATTCCAAGGCGACAGAAGCGTCTGGTGAGCGACTCAGTTGCCTCGTACAGTGCCAAGCTCAATGCACTGATGTGTGTGTCTCCTTGGGTGGCTTTGGTGTGAGCAGTGGGAGGAGGAAGTGCGAAGTTAGGTCTTTGAGACAGCACTGAGTGAACACTGGCCATTCTGGGTGTAATCACGTGACTGTTCAGCTGCAGTGTCGCCTCCCAAGAAAGTAGTGGGAGCCCCAGGCTTGTCGGTGTCTAAAGATGTGGCAGTTCGTTTGTGTTGCAGCTTGAGGAACAGCTAGTTGGAGTGGACAAAGTGATGAGGCCAGAGTCTTACCTGTGTAGCTCCTTCCCTGTCTCCTTGCCCTTCTTGTAGATCACGTCATGTTCATGTCAGATCAGTGGACCAAGGTCATGATCACCGTAGCTGACTGTTTGTACAACCTCACTCTGCATATCCCGGTTCCAGCTGCACCTCATCTGGAGACCTTTCCTGGCTCCACTTATCCCTGCGCCATCCCGAGTTGAGAGTTGAGATGTGCACATTTATTGCATAGTGTCAGTCCCCCCAACTAGACTGATCACTTGGAAGATCATTTTTAGATCCTCTGAAACAGCAGCCAGCACGGAGTAGAAGGTTAACAAATATTTTCCACGGATGCTTTTAGTTTTTTATGCCAAGTTATCTAGAAATGGGAGTGGGAACCTAGCTCACATGTCTAACATGTAGGTCCAAAGGAATAAATGTTTACAAAGACTTCCCTAAATTTTGGGAGAATAAATGTAACGCCATTGCCTCACACTGTTGAGCTTGGGAAGTTGTTCAGGGTGACTTTGCACTAGCAGGTGCTGCAATAAACAGAGCCTGTGTCCTTTTGGCCACCACCCACTGCTTCACAGAGCTCGTTATCTGTTGACTGTTCCACAGAAAGAAAGTTGCTGAGCTTGGTGCCAAACATTGAAGTGGCCCAAAAGCTAGAGGAGAAGAGAGAATAACTGAATGTATGGTTGGGTAAACAGGAGAGACAAGAGGGCGAGAGATGCTGCTTTGTCTCTCCTATGGAAACCCAGCTGCTTCCTGAGTTCTCTGACTATATCAGTGACCGAGGAAAGCCCAGAGGATGGATGGAGCATTAGACTGGAAGTAATATGGCTGTGCCTGATTTACCCCAGTATTCGGAGCAGATGTTACAAATGTCATAACATGAAGCTTCGGGATCAGACTGAAAAAAAAAAAATAGCAGATGTGAACCAGTAAGTGCAGTTTGCCACTGCATGGTTTTACCGGTCACCCCCAACCTTTCTTACCAAGTGGCAGCAGGCCTCTCGCAGGTGTGGTGGCACTCGGGTCACAAGGAGTGACAGTTGTCAAGCTGCATTTCTCAGAAAGGCTTTTAAGAAAGTTTGCAAAATGCAAATACAATGATTTATCCCTTGTCCAGGAAGCATAGAAAATCTAACCCCCAAGAAAAATTTAAGCCGCTCAAAAAAATTTTAGTGCATTCATAGGGAAGATAATTTCTACTAAAGTACAAGGGTTAAACCTTCTAAAGTAAGTTCTGTATTCAGATCCCACATTTGGTGTGTTGTCTCTGTCTTTTTTCTTCCCTCTGAGAGTTGTGGTCAGGGAACAGCCGGTGAGTTTCTATGAACTGCGGATTTAATTCACGAGACACAGTGAGTCCCTACCTGGTACACACAGAGCAGATGATATGTAGTGGGAAGTGGTCATTGGAACACTAGGGATTTAAACAAGAATGGAAGAAGCAGCTGTCAACTAGAGCCTGAAGGATGTCCTTAGACAACCGGGCACCCTCTGACATGAGGCACAGGTTCCGACTTGGAGCCTGGGCGAGGGTCTGTGATGGCCACAGTGTGGCTCGCTGGACGCCTGGAGCAGACAGCACGGTGTGGCTGAGCACACTGACCTTTCTCGACTAGGCCCTGCCTCATGGTGAGGCTCAACCCGTGTTTGCGGCTGTAGCCCTGAAGCCAGAATAAATCAGTTCATATCTTCTTGCAGAGCTCATGTTAGATGAAAGTCCAGACTCTCTACCACGCAGGGAACCTCCTGTTCTATATTCTTTAGTCTGAAGTCACTTTTAAACTGTCTAACTCTTAAAACATGCCCACATTGGGCGAGAGGGAGAGAGGGAGAGTCCTGCCTTTCCTGTATCTCTGCTGGAAAATCAAGGATAAGAATCGATTTTTGTCATGATCTTTTTTTATTTGCCTTTTATGTCTTTTGTTAAAAAAAAAAAAAACGGGCTGGCTTTGTGGCACAGCTGGTTAAGGCACTGCTTGAGACACTGGCATCTGTATGGGAGCCAGTTCAATTCCCTGCTGCTCTACTTCATTGTGGTACCTGGGAAAGCAGAAGAACATGACCTCAGGTACCTAGGACCCTGCCACCCAGGTATAGACCCAACTCTCGGTGTCAGCCTGGTTCAGACCTTCATATTGTGGCCATCTGGGGAGTGAACCAGTGCGTGGAAGATCTCCTCCTTATCCCTCTCTCCCTCTTGCTCTCCCTCCCTCCTTCTGTCTCTGTTGCTCTGGCTGTTAAATAACTAAATATTTTTTTTAAAAAAAAAAGGAAAAGCAGAATTTCATTCCCTCCACTGTGAGAAGTAAACAGTTAACTCTAAACTTGGCATTCAAAAGCCATCCCTGTACCATCAAGTTCCTGAAGCCACTGAATACACTCAGAAAAGCCTTGGATATCTTTTAACTGTTTAAGGATTAAAGTCTTTAAAAAATGTCTTCTTTTATATATGTTGTTATTGTGGAATCATTAAGAAAGTAAAACCGGAATGACTGAGCATTAACTACCCTTTCAAAACAATCCTCTTGGAATGGTAGCAATTGCCTTTGGGGCGTTAGGAGCACATGGCATGTCCTGGTCTATTGGGCTGGTCCTTCCTCCACGCCCCTATGCATCTCTAGAGGATTCCTCTCTTGTATCCCGGTCTCCAAGCCTCAGCCTGGGCTGCAGGTGATGCCTGCATTGTCCTGAGGTTCCCTCCTCTGGGATGCTGACTGTCAGGGCTGCCTCACATCTCAGGTGCTGTCACTGCAAACAGCCTGAACAGTTCCATTGTGGAGGGGAAGTGCAAGTTCTCCCTGAAGAATGTTAATGACATGGATGTCATCTGGGCGAAGGACGTACAGTAGTTGTTTCAGGAATGGACCAGGTTGTTGGGGAAGGGTTGTTTTTCCCATTCCCCAGCTGTACATGGAGAACTCTCTGCCTAGGAATGCTCATTTCCTTCTGTGGTTGAGGGAGGCAGCCTGGGCACAGAAAATCTTTAACTGGGACACTGTATACTCAAAAGAAATCCCTGTGATGTTTGGGCCTTATTTTGCATTTAGAGGACTTTGCCCTTATGGTGCAGACCATCGTAAAGAAAAGTTTTCAAAATTCCCATGAATCTGAAATCCATTGTGTGAAGAAAAAGACGTCAGACTGAAAAGGGTACATGCTACAGGCTTCCATTTGTGTGACACTGTGGAGGGGCAAAGCTGGAAGGGTGGTGAGCAGGTCCATTGTTGCTTCTGATTAGGCACAGGGTGACTACAAAGGGGCAGCAGGATGGGAATTCGGGGGAAGATGAAAACTCTTGGATTTCAATTGTGCTAATAGTGCCTTTCTTTTATGTATTTGCCAGAACACGAATACATAAAGCTGTACACCCAAAGAGTAGAATTTACTGTAAATAAAAAGATGCAGAAGCCATTTCCCAACTGAACAGATCGGCTGGAGCTTGCAGGCTCTCCCCTCCATTTTTGAGTAGTTGGAGCAGTACACAAGTGCGTCTTTGAGAAAAGCAGCCATGGTTTCTTTTCCTCGAATTCAGCAATTCGTTTATAAGTATTAAAACTCACAGTCATATCACCCCTAATTCTTTCCCCTAACACATTCAGTCCATCCTTAAACTGTGGGAAAAATTTAAATATGTATTGCATCAAAGAATTTTGATCAGCATAAGACTTCTTAAAGTATCTGTTATATTATTGGATTAAAAACCTCTTTTTTTGTCTAAATTGGTAGTACGATGTAGTGTGTTAATAGGTTCTGGGGTGTGCATTTAGGAAGATGAGGGGTTTTTTTTTTAGATTTTAAAAATCTTCTAAATATGGATTTTAAAATATTTCCGAATGTATTACACCCTGAATCTAGAAGGGTTTTTCTTCCTTGCATTTTACCAGGTACCCAAATGCCTGATTAATGAGGCTTGTCCCCCAATTTCTCACCTCTGCTCCAACATTCCCCCACCTTTTGAACGGGAGAAACTCACCCTGCTGGAAGCACATTGCAAGAGCACTGTTATTATTTGTTTTGAGGTATTTACATGAGGCCCCGCGTGGAAATGCAATGCTTTTAACACCAGAGTGTCAATTAGAGTGTCGCAGTGTGGGGAACCTGGTACCCAGCGAAATTCCAGTGCCTCTTCCTGAAACCTAAAATTTCCTGATGTCTGAGGCACGCACAGGCACCGAGGAGTTTGGTGTTGCAAGGCTGCGATTTGTGAATGCAGGCAGCTCTGTGAGGAGCACTTACAGAATGAAGACTTAGTCGCACATGAGGTATCACGTAGGACATTTCATTTTACTTGAAACACACACACACACACACATACACACATGCGCACACTCACACCTACCTCATAAACTTCTAAGGCTCCTGGGAAAACCTTCCTGGCCTCCTTGGCCCTACAATGAGGGAGGCTAATTGAGATTCTTCAAGGGAAATCCCGTCTCTTTTCTTCGGTAGCCATGGGAAGACTCATTAAGCATTCTGCACTCCATTCTTTGCCAGACCCTGACTTTGCTCAGTCCAAGGGCTAAAGCCCAGGAGTGATGTCTGGGGATTCCATTAAGCACAGCCTTAGTTGTCCCCTCCCCCAAGCTCGGTGTCAGAATGCATCCTTGTCCCTCAGATGCAGGCTCAGGGGGCAGCCATCAGAGGTGACCTGGCTTGAAGCTTGCCTTCTTGCTAGGTAGGTGGCTCCGTTCTTGAGATTTTTTTTTTAACCTACAGAATGTTCAGGTTGTATTTGCCTTTGGTTCTGTGCTGCCTCCCACAATACTGGCATGAGGAGATGAGAAACTTCTTCAAAGTGGCTTCGCTGCCTCCAAGATGACTTTTTTGCTATTCAGACAGTCCGCTAGAAATCCTGTCTCACCGAGTCTCATGCATCTCGGCTTTGGAACATCTGTTTTACGTGATCCCTTCAATACTAAGCAGCCTTAGGAGCCCTGACCTGTGTAGACATCCACCTTCCCATTACGTGCTATGCTAGGGAGGAGCTGGAATGGGA
Organism: Oryctolagus cuniculus; assembly: GCF_964237555.1. Lineage (NCBI taxonomy): Eukaryota > Metazoa > Chordata > Mammalia > Lagomorpha > Leporidae > Oryctolagus > Oryctolagus cuniculus. The sequence continues at coordinate 42,118,528 of NC_091443.1, read as the reverse complement.
AGGGTTGGTTACACAGGGAAAGGGCAAGGCAGGACACAAGGCACGTTGAGCCCATGACTTCTCCCCCTTTCATTACGGGTGTCCACGGAGCTGTCCAGCTTTTCTTTTGTAATGGGTTCTTCTATGGCAAGTTGACCTTTTGCTGAATAGGTCAAACTCCAGTTGAGCACTGATCCTCCGCCTACCTAGCATTTGTACGTCCTGAAGCTGAGGAGCACTGGCTGGCGATATGGCTCGGGGTGTGTGGTCTATTTCCCAAAAGAGGGGTTGTCTTTCCTGCACTGAATTAATTCTGAGAGACCACTGCGTTAGCTGGTGCTGGAGAGACCACATGAGAACACTTTTGCTGGCATTGTTGAGGGACAAAATGAGCTGTTCAGATCCATCTGGATTTCAGGCCAACAGCATGGACCTAATAATTCATCATATGATTTTGGATTTCTCAAAGAGATGATCAGAATTTCTGTACTTGATTTTTTAATTAAAAAAAAAAACTTGCCATTATATATCTTGTCCATGTAAAGTCTCTTAAAACTCTAGTTGTTTCTATTTTTAGCCCTTGTAAAACATGAGATCATAGGCTTGTGGTATTTTTGACAATTATATGTTGGGCCAAGTTTTGTTTGAAATAGCTTAAAATTTTCTTTGGAATGCTTATTAGATTTCATAACACTAGTTACCTTTTTGCATCTAGGGATCTTGAACATCAAATAGGCAGTATGTGAGTGCTAAATTGAATTTTACATTGAATCACTATGGTGTGTTCTTTTTTTTTTCCCCCTCTGGACAGTTTGTATAAGCTTTTCAACTTTGACAACTCTCACATCTCAGAATTGGTGACATCATCTTCCCAGACAAGGAGTAGCATGTTCCGTGTGTTGAGCAATGTGTGTGTGTGTGTGTGTGTGTGTAATTTGGTTAACTTAATTAGATTTTAAATTTTAAAAAAGTAGTCTTTTTGAATGTCAAACACAGATGAAATATGCCAGTAGATCAGATGAAACTGTGACCTGCTCAGCAATCATAAGTCTATATTGTATCTGGGCAACCAAATGGTTTTAGAAACCTTTGTCTTCCAAAATGCTAAATTCTGAAAGAGTTTCATAAGCAATATATTATTTTTCTGAAAATGGTAGATCTCACTGAGGAAATGAACCTTTAACTTTTCCTCTAGAATTAATGGTACTTCAAAACACAATGAGATGAACGTAGAGAAACAAAATAACCTTGTTTGCATTACTCTTGAGTTATCAGAATATTGTCTTAATTCACAAAATGCCAAATGTGATAGGGTAAGTGTAAGATAAGAAGTCCATACTTACTGTCTATTCAGTTACTAATAATGCTGGAGTTAAAGCTGGGCTCCAACCAGGGCCATAATGGGCTCCTGTTTAACATATTTATGTTGGTTGTAAAATTAGGAACTGTCATTACAGCCCCACATCACCTGCATAAGTGCAAAACATATAAATCACAAAAAGTTCCAGTGCCATAAAAATGCCACTGAGTAGAATGGCATGGAAGTACTTACAAGATACTTGTATATTATCCTAGCACGTGTCGGGATGCACAGATTTCTAGAGGAGTTACAGGAAAAAAAAAAAAAAAAAAGAAAAAACAACAACAAAAAGCTCTGCAGAGAGGACTGGTGGATGTGAGACCTGACAACAGCACTTCTTCATAACTCAGCCCGAGGTGGCTTGGGGCGCAGGCAGGAAAGCAAAGACCCTCAACAGCCAGATTGGAGTAACCCCTGCACCCTGTGAAAGACAACTGTCTCTGCTTCTGGAAGGCTTTGAGCTGCCATCTCCTGTTACTGGAGCTTGTCCCTCAAGCCTTCTAGGAAACAAACACTCTCTTTCCTGTCATGGTTTAAGGTCCCCTAAAGGGGGAGGGCTCGTGCTCTCTTGGCCCCTGTTAATTGTCTTTGCGGAAGGGTTGGCTTCTCCATAGTTGATCCAGTCTGCTAGGTGGTGCAGTGATTTATGTTAAACTTTGCAACCCAGAGTTCTGAAAGTCCCCCCCACAACCCCACCGCCTCGCCTTCAAATCATGAACTGTTAAGAAGGAGCTTTCCAGAGCCTAATTACTACCTCAGAAACAGAGTGGATACTTTGAAAGGTTTTCAACTCCCCCTTCTCCCTCCCAGAAGCCACCCTCCCCCACCCCCCATAATCTTAAAAAAAAAAAAAAAAGAAGAGGAAGAAAAAAAAGGCTGCAGATTTTATTCATGTGGGATCATTCACACCAAGCTACCATAATGTGCAATTAACACTCTGGAAACTGAAAACAGTATTCAGCAAGACAGCTGCATTATCAAAAATGCCAAAAGAGTTTTGAAGGGAGTAATGTGTGAGTTAGAATAGGAAATTAATCAGAAGCACGCACACACACACACACACACACACACAACACATGCAGTGGTGCTGTTTTAAGTGTATCTGAATATTAAGAGTTTTAACATCCAGTGTCAAGGATAGAGACCATCTGGCCCGCAGGCCACATAACGCCCACGAAATTATTTGGTCTGGCCCTGCCAAGGCAGCCACAGGTGGGACTGGCAATTCAGACGATCCATAGCAGGCTAACTTGTAAGTTGATAATTGTGTATTGCCCACAAATGATGTTATTAATACCCATGTGGCCCTCCGCAGAAAAAAGGTGCCCTGCTCTGTCGTATGTCTGCAATCATAAAGGATCACCTCAGGGTAGAAAACAGATTTTTCTGTTTTAAAGCCATCAGTGTGATGTTTTGCTTCCGAAACAAACTGGAAAGCTGGGAGTGGAGATCTGTATATCCCATTCCAGCTGCAATATTGCCTGTAATCATCACTCTTTAATTATATTTTATAAATTTCCATATTGAAAAAAATGTTCCTTTTGTTTTCCTCTTGTGGGTAATAATGCTACTACTTCGCACCTAGGCTGTTTGCAAAGTGCCTTTCAGCATTGCAGATGCTAATTCACAATTGCAGCTGAGAACTCCCTCCTTTTGAACAGCACAATAATCATAAGTGCATTTGTATTATAATCCCTACTAAGCTATTGATCCAACTGACCGACTTAGTAACTGAAACGAAACAGAATTATCCCTGCAGCATTTTGCCAGAATTTTTCTGTCAACTCACTGAAAGTGCTTTTAGAAGTGAGGAAGTAGGGATTCTGATTTTATTTTCAGTGAGTAGTGTCTAGGCTTGTGAGAGCTGTGGTTTGTAATGAAATTGTTTTAAAAAGTGGGAAGATATAAGGCATTTACTTATTTGAAATGTAGAAAATACACGAATGTTTTCTACTGTAATTCACTGTAAAGCAACTAGATTTTTGTGATGTTTGAGAACAAAAAAAAAAAAAAGAAAAAAGAAAAAGAAATACCCAGAAGAAAAGTCAAAGAAAAATATTCTAAGTAAATTTCAGATTCTAAAATTGTATTTAAGGTGTACAAATTTCATGTATTTTCTATATAAAGATTCAGGAACATAGTGATACTTCCCACCCTACCCTCCCTGCCACCCATTTTTAATGTTTACTAAGAGCTATTTTAATTATATTTTATACTCATAAGATTAACCCTACAGTAAGTAAAGAGTTCAATAAATAGTATGAAAAAAACACTGTTTCTCAATAGTGGAGACATGGGCTGTTGAAAATCATTGAATCTCAAAATGTCAATTTCACTCCTATAGATTACCTTTTACATCCTATTAATTACCACAAGTCAGGGAAAATATGGTATTTGTCTTTTGGGGATTGGCTTATTTCAGTAAGTGTAATGGTTTCCAGTTGCATCTATTTTGTTGCAAATGACAGGATTTCATCTTTTTTTTTTTTTTTACCTCTATGTAGTATTCCATAGTATAGATAAACCAGAATTTTTTTTTTTTTTTGACAGATAGAGTTTTATATAGATAGTGAGAGAGAGAGACAGAGAGAAAGGTCTTCCTTCTGTTGGTTCACTCCCCAAGTGGCCGCTATGGCCAGAGCTACACCAATCCGAAGCCAGGAGCCAGGTGTTTCTTCCTGGTCTCCCATGCGGGTGCAGGCACCCAAGCACTTGGGCCATCCTCTGTTGCCTTCGCGGGCCTCAGCAGAGAGCTGGACTGGAAGAGGAACAACCAGGACTAGAACCCAGCGCCTATATGGGATGCTGGCACTGCAGGTGGAGGATTAACCAAGTGAGCCACAGCGCCGGTCCCACCAGAATTTCTTTATCCAGTCCTCAGTTGATGGAAATCTGGGTTGATTCTATATCTTAGCTTTTGTGAATTGAGCTGCAATAAACATGGGGGTACAGATCACTCTTTCATTACTGATTTCATGTAGTAAGTCCACTTTTGTTAAGGGTGACAGAGGCCCCTTGAGTGACAGGTGCCTGCAGGGGCGTATGTTGTGGGTCAGGAAGGGGAGTTAGTAGAGAACAGTGTATTCAGGGACTCCAGGTAAGAAACAGTTGCTGATCGTAGGAGGCACTGTTGGCAGAGGGGCTGTCTGAGCATCTTGTCCATTCTGTGGCATAGTTACACATGAATATTCAGAAATCCAGCCGTCTTAGGACGGGACACTCGAGCAAATGTTCGTGACTGTGCATGTCTTATCTAATCTATGGCCCTGACTAAATTGTGATCCAGTTGTTGCTTTAGAAAATACCAAATGTTTCCTCTTGGCTTGTCCCTAGCCTGGAGGAAGTGAATGGTTTAGATACCTCTCTGGGTGGGGTAAGGCAGTATGTAGATATTTTAAAAACATCAATACCTCCATTTTAAGAAAAACAATGTATCAATTTCTATTAAAGGAATGTGAACATCTGTTTTTACCCTGTTTAGGAGAAACAGTCCAAGTGGGAAAAAGTTTTTTAAAGCATGGATGTGGTTCTTTAATGTTTCTCAAAGTTGACATTCTGAGCTGAAAACTCAGCCAAGGGTGTGCTTATGCCCAGACAAGAAATTAATAATAATCGATGTTTCTTTCAGATCTCATTGATAGTGTAACTAGGTAGTGATGTAATTAGAGGGAAATTAAGCTGAAGGTATGCAATCAGAGCTCCAACTTAATTTTTCTCCTTCTTTTCTTTCTTTCTTTCTGTCTGTCTTTTTAAGTTATAGGTGCACAACGAAGGAGAAGCCCCAGTGCACTAGCCATTGAAGTATTTGAAGCACATTTGGGAAGTCACATTTTGCAGGTACCTTTAAAAGAAAAAGAAGCTTGCTTATGTTTTACTAAGAAAAATCTGTACGTTTAGTCTTTTTCTACAAGTTCTTTTTAATGCTATTTATTTGACTCTTGTTACCTTGGAATTCTGAAATTCTTATGAATTTATTTTTTTTCTTTTTAGAAAGCCATCCCTTGAGAGAATATTAATGAGAAAGGGAGGGCAAGTATGATTTGTGCTGTAATAATTTAGATGAATTGCACTGTTTAGTTGATGTGCAATGTCTAGTACCTGGCTGCTCCCAGAACAATTGTGTGTGTGCTGTATTTGTAAGTGGATATGTGCGTGTGTCTCTAGAGCCATATATTGTTTTGGGGAGAGCAAAGTTTTTTGTGAAACTATTGTGACATTTTTCCGTGTCGTCAAGCCTCAGTTCTTTGCTTCAATGTGTATTCGTGTTTCCGATCTCAGTGTTTCCCTTGCCAAGTTAGACATCGCCTGGGTGGAGTTATAAGTATATTTTTTTAAGTAAAAGGAAGCTAGTGATAATTGGTTTTGCCAGTGAATTTTGTTAGAAATAATTGTGCAGGTTACTGGGATGTAAGTGTACTTACTTAGCCCTGTAGAAGATTCTTCTGGAACTCAGCACCTCACTCAAAATCTTTTCTTTCTGGAAACCATGTAATCAGTTCAGCTCATCTGCCTTTTTCTGTGGGTAATTGTTCTGAGTTGTTCCCACTTCCAAGATACGTTTTTCCATGGCCAAACCCTCCTTTAGCTATAGAAGATATTTTACATGGAATTATAAAAACAAAAATGTTCGGGATAGTTAGCGTACAGTATTGGTAAAGGAGTAAGTAAGCTTTGGGGCTAACTAAAGGTATACTCTAAACTCCTGGTGATTCTGAGTTTTAAAAACAAATAACCCTTGTGGGGCTTTCATTTTCCAGATAGTCACAAGTCCTACTGAATTTAGAATGTTATTCTTTACAGTATGTATACTTTGAAACTGTTAACCAAGTTCTCTGAGAAAAATAGTTCCTGGTCAGATCTCAGTGATTCTCCAAGATGTTTGTTTGTTTGCAGTTTCAGAATCACTTGCTCAACAAATGCCTTTTCAGGCCTGTACCCAGAGTCTAGAGGCTGAAGTCCAGGAATTTGTGATTTTGTCAGACAACCTTCTGAGATCTTTCTGATGTTCCATCAGGCTAAGATGTCACATTTCACATTGCTAATCTTAAAGCCCTGAGATGTGTGTCTTTGCTTATTCTACTTTGCTGCGTAGTTCTCATTATCTCATTCATATTTATTAATATCTCATGGAAGTGGTATTTCTTCACACATGCTTTGGGAGATGCTGCTCTGTTGGGTACATGAAATTTGGAATTACCCTGACAGTAACCCAGGATTAGTTGAAAGGATACTTTAGAGAGGATCATGTTTATTTCCAGATCTTCACATTTTTAGTTCCTTCTTTCATCTGCATACTTTGTTCAGAATCTACATTGTAAGTTTTGTATGGGCCATGACATATATATGTAGTCACATTATGATGTGGTTCAGGACTGCCTGTTTATATTCTGAACTGCTTGTGCCCAAGACTCAGTCAATGCAAGGAATGATTCAAGGTATAACTCTGGATTATTACCTTCTGAATTATTTCTGGAAATGATGACTGCTAAATCGTATGGGAAAATTGACTTAGGAGTTGCCAAAATTTAAAACTAACAGAAAAACTTAGGAGTTTGAATTGAACATAAACTGAGTATAAAATATAATAAATAATGGCTGTTCCAAATGCCAGCTCAGCATTTTGGTTCCTTGAGACAATAGAGGATCTAGAATGAGAACAGAGAATCTCCAAGCTCTTCTACATCTTGAAGTTAGTTACCCTCTGTATAGATATGGCACTTTCAGAGAAAAATGTACTGTTGGATGTTATCTGTAGAAGAATAACCTGACTGGGGAGCAAAGTAGAAATCATATTATATGAAGAGTAGCAGAAGGCCTGGGGGAATTTAATTTGGGAAACACATGACCTAAAAGGGACATTAATTCCCTCTGTAGGTATTTGAAGACCTCATGTTAGAAAAATAAAAAAAGGGAGGGAAGGAGGGAAGAATGGAGGAAGGGAAGGAAAGATGGATGGGAGGGAGGGGTGGAAAGAAGGAAGGATGGAAAGAAATAAAGGAAGGAAGAAGGTAGGGAGGGGGAGAGAGGGAAAAAGGAAGGGAGGGAGGGAGGGAGGGAGGAAGGAAGGAAGGAAGGAAGGAAGAAGGAAAGAAGGAAGGAAAATTATCTTAATATGAGAAACCTTCCAAATAGGGCTGGCCATGTTTGGAGTATGTTCAGAACTGTTGACTACAAGGGGAAGTATAGGTGGCTTAGGAGGGATGATTTGGACAAAGTCAAGCATCTGGGGGTGATTGCACTATATAATCTTGAAATTTCCCTTGACGCTGTTTTTATTACCAATGGTTATGGACTTGCAGAACTATTCAGACTCTAAATTGAATGCTAGGAGTGTGGGCAGGAAGAAGGTGGGAGGTAACAATAATAAGACTCTGCCCTAACCTATCTCACTCGCTGTCTTGCCTCATCCTTGAGCACATAGGCTCCCACCTGTACCATGTGCAATAAGATGTCAGTGTTCTGTCAGGATGACTCCTATGTTGTGTTTCTGAAGAGTCTGTAGTAGAACCTGGTTGATTTGTAGGACCTGTAATTAATTCTTCTTTCCTTCCTTTATATCATTTCTTTATTTGCCAATATTTGGTAAAAACTTGTTTGGCCAACACAGTGTAGGGATGGTTTCAAACTTTGCAGTGGCATAATCACCCCCTCAAAGAAATTTTAGAATACTTAATAAGAGCACAAATTTCACTGTATATTGTCTCAGACCAGCTTGCAATCATCTAGGGGAAAGAAGAGCTAGTATAACTCATAAGGTGAGCAACATCACGCAGCTCAACTACTATGGGACTACAGAAGAGCATGTAAATTTGCTAAAAAAGTATCCAAGAAGCTTTCTCAAAGTTGTTGAGAGAGGAATAGGAGCTTATGAGGCAAAGAGAAATGGCATGGATGCCAATCAAAGAGAACATCAAACACAAAGGCATGGAAACAAGTAATAATGGCTTTGGGTTGGGAAATATTAATAAGCTTGATATGATGGTTACTTCACATACAAAGGGAACTATTAATAAGCTTGATATGATGGCTACTTCACATATTAAAGAGGAGGTGCAACATTGTGAAAGGCCTAGTAACCCTATCTGGGAAGTGTGGACTGGATTCTCCAATAGTGAGCTCATGTTGAAGGCGTCCATGCCAGAGAGTGGCCAAGAGAATGTTTTAGCTTATTTATGAATTAATATCTAATTTCTGAATTAATGTCTAAATTAATATCTAAATATCTAGGGAGTCTTTAAGTTGTGAGAAACACAGAGTCCACTTAGGAAATTGTAATAATAGTCTTAGGCAATGGAGATCTGCAAGATGGGCTCTGTGAGTGGAAAGGCAGGTGTGGAGTTGAAATATAATAGGTGGCATGTGGTCATTAATTAGACATAAAATGCTGTGGAATGGCAGGATTTAATAATGACCACCAATTTCCTAGACTGGTAATTAGTTGTCTGACGGTAGTGTTACCAGAAAGAAATTGAAAGCCATATTCTCTTAAATAGCCAAATTGATATGAGCCAAGCCGAAAACACTAACGACAGATGTGTAGAGGAATCAAATCAATCAATAGGTTGCAAACCCGCTGAAGTGATAGGGAGCAAAGGAGGGTTACAGAGAGGCAGTGCTGGGACATGTCACCACTTAGGAGGCAAGTAGGAGATGAGAAAGGAGTAGAGAGGAAGGACAAATAAACCACAGGATTCCATTGTGCTAGAGGAAGGACTCTTAATAATGTCAAGGTAGCTAAAATTAAGTCCTTTAGTGGGAGGAGATGTACAATTTGGGACATGCTCAAGCTGACTTGCCCCAAATGGTAGAGTAAGAAATGTGCCAGGAAATTCCAATTCAATCCCATCAAGGTGGCATGTATCAATGCCATCTCACTAGTCAAAGTGATCCATTTCAGCTCACAATTGATCATACTGATAGGTCTAAGAGTCAAAGGGATCACATAAACAAGACTAGTGTCTGCTAATACTAACTGATAGAATAAAAAAGGGAGAGAACAATCCAACATGGGAAGCGGGATACACAACAGACTCATAGAATGGCAGATGTTCTAAACAGCACTCTGCCCTCAGAATCAGCCCTTAAGGCATTTGGATCTGGCTGAAGAGCCCATGAGAGTATTTTAGGTATGGAAAGCCAAGAGACTCTGGCAAAAAAAAAAAAAAAAAAAAAAAACCCTAAATGAAAGATCTCTGTGAGTGAGATCAAAGTAGAAAGAACGGGCCATCAAAGAAGGAGGTACCTTTCTCTGAAGGGAGGAGAGAACTTGCACTTAGACTATGACCTTGTCTAAATAAGATCGAAGTTGGCGAACTAAAAAGGCTTCCATAGCCTTGGCAACTCATGACTAGAGCCTAGGGAGATTACTGACGCCATAGACAAGAGTGTCAGTTTGTTAAATCAACATCAGGAGTCACTGTACACTTACTCCTCATGTAGGATCTCTGTCCTTAATGTGTTGTTCAATGTGAATTAATGCTGTAACTAGTACTCAAACAGTATTTTCCATTTTATGTTTCTGTGTGGGTGCAAACTGTTGAAATCTTTACTTAATATATACTAAATTGATCTTCTGTATATAAAGAGAATTGATAATGAATCTTGATGTGAATGGAATGGGAGAGGGAGCGGGAGATGGGAGGGTTGCGGGCAGGAGGGAAGTTATGGCAGGGAAAAGCCATTGTAATCCATAAGCTGTACTTTGGAAATTTATATTTGCTAAATGAAAGTTAAAAAAATTTTAAAAATTGCCAAAAAGAGGCCAGAGGTTCTGTCAGTTGAAGCTGCTCCAGACAAGACTTAGGTGCAGAAGACAAATCCGGAAGGTCAGAAAGAGGAATCTGAATGTTTGTAGGAAAGAAAGGGTTAGAGGTGAGAAGGTGGAAGGGGAAAGGGAAAGTTGTGTTTATTTTCACGTCTGAAATTCATAGAGCTAGGCATTAGGTACATGGAAAAAATAGATGAAAACTAAATCTGTTGGCTGATAATTGTATTCTTTAGTAATAAGTCTTTTGGAAGTTAATATCTGATGGTCATCTATGTGTTAAGAAATGATTAACTCCATTATTATTAATCGCTAAGTGCCATTCTGTACTATGGATGTATCATAATTTATTTAACTATTTTCCTACTATTGGGTATTTTGATTGTATCTGGGAATTTGCATTTATAATGCAAATACTAACTGCTGTGTGTGTGTGTGTGTGTGTGTGTGTCTGGCTTCAAGAAAAGTCTAGTCTAGATATATTTTATCATAAATTCATTTCATTTTTCTATGTAGTAAGTTTAATGCATTGTGCTAAAACTCTTCTTATATCATCATTGAGTACTTACAGTATGCACCTGTGAGACAGGTGCTATGATTTTTATACATTTTTAAGCTGAATAAACTAAGACTTAGAAAACTTAAATAACTCAAAAGTGCATGTCCTTATAGGAAGCAGAGTTATAACAGAGCCCAGAGCACTAGAACTAAGTTATACTTTGAAAGAAATGATAAGGGAATTTTAAGAGATAATGGTGATAAGATGAAAAAATTAAGCCATGTATGAGTGAGCAGAATTAGGGAACTGATTGAATTTGGAAGGTAAAGTCAATACAAGGTAAAAACTAATGTGGGTCTCAGGAAATGCCTGGCTTTACAATACCAGGTGCCAGGCTTCTGTAGGACCTGTGCCCCAGTGATGTTTCTTGAAGCGCATACCAAGTACTCCTGGCAGAGAGGGGTAAGGAGTGAGTGTGGTGATGGATGTCTCAATTTTTTTGTGTATCCTTTTTTATGTATTGTTGCTGTGTGTATATAATCAGGCCTATATTTTACGCAAATTGAGAAATTTGAAGAGAACTTTTAAACTGTAACTCTTTATCCATGGAGAGGGGGAAAATTAGACTTAATGATGATTCTATCTATGCAAAATCAACTCTCACCAAGCCTGTTTGAGATCAGGTAATCCAATTCCAATGTAGGTAGGCAGGCCCAAGACCTGGACTGTGTGGTGTGGCAGTCTAAGGCCACCATTCATCCAGAAGTCTCACGACTGAATGACCAGGGTTATCGTCCCATTGAACTTGGAGGTGTTGCAGGTGTGAATTTTATGACAGAGGCATCTTCTGCAAGCGAGTTGAGGATTCTAGAGAGTTCAGCCTTGTAACTGCAGGGCCGTGAAGTACAGCTCCTGGGCCCGAGTCAGCCCGTGTTGTTTGTCTGGGAAGACGTTAGTTAGCCCAGGATTGAGACTCGCACAGTTTGCAGCAGGCTGAACAAAAATCCTGGCATTTGAGGAGATTGTGATGCAGGCTCTTTCTTAAGTGCTTGGAGGGCACCAGTGACTAAGCACGAATTTCACTCCTGTTTTAAAAGTTCTGTTTGGGTATTATTGGTCTCATTTCATGATTTCTTTAATATGAAGGAAAAATAGGAGTAGTATTTATTTTTGCTTTCCCAATGTAGGGACCTGATAGAATAATCACATCTTACCTTAGT